>NW_026114268.1:56748-86351 GCF_018139145.2 Gymnogyps californianus | reverse complement strand
TAAACCATAACAGGTACGTGTAGGTTGTTTTGAGGTCACTGGTGCCTGGGTAGCTGATAGGGCAGCAGCAGGCCCCTAGTTTGTGTCAGTGGGTTTGAGGTCATTGGTGTCTGAATAGCCGATAGGCTAGGAGCAGGCCAATATCAGACGTAGAGGCTATGACATCACCTGTGGCTGAGTAGCAGATAGGTCAGGAGCTGGCACATAGCTTGTGTAGGTGCTTCTGATGTCACCAAATAAATTTAGACCATGCCCAAATATGGCATTTTGGAAGAAGCATCGTCAGCAGAATCCATACACCGCACACACGTGTGTGACAATATGTAACTCATGAGCACACAGCAGTGGCAGTAGGAGGGTGTGAGGTCACGTCACCGATGGCACCCCATGGCCATGTGGCTCGGTGTAGAGCAGCCATGTGCATCAGAGGGGCATCACGAGGGATGGGAGCCGCCCGGCCCCGTGTCTGCAAGGCCGAAGGAGCAGCCCTGCAGCCCTGGCTGGAGCAGTTGGGTGGGGGTGGCTCGGGGCACCGCAGGGATGTGCCTGGGCACGGTGCCAGGAGGAAACCCAGGCTTCCTGCCCGGGCGCTGCAAGGGGAGTGCGGCAAGCGCTGCGAGGCCACGTGGGCTGTGGTTTGTGCACCTGCAGGCTCCAGCTCCCGATCTGCCTGCGGGGAATAACAGCCCCTCGGTGACACGCTGAGCATCAGGGACACGTCTGAGCCTCTGGGCTACATGTCTGCTGCCAGGGCAGGGACATGTCCCAGGTTCGGCTCCTGCGAGGGACCCACCGTGGGGCTCCCCAGGGAGGGACGGGCGAGCCAGCACTCCTGGGATGGAGCTCTTGTCCTGGCCAAGGACTTTTCCCAGCAGCTGCTTCCAGCACAGCAGGGTCTGTAGCAGGGGCAGGGGTGTTTCCTTTCCATCCTGACACAGACCCCGGTGCAGTCCCAGCTCCATGGTTCCCATGGCATGGGGATGGCTGGACACTCGTGCCTTGGGCTCTTGGATGTGCCCGGCGTAGGAGATGCTCAGTGCTCCTGGTCCACACAGCAGGGTTTGAGGGGTGAAAAAGCCGTTTCCCCCCTACAAGCAGCCCTGTCCTGTGACACCTCCCCACCACAGTGACGTGACACCTGCAGCGGAGCCATCCTTCATATATGGTCATGAATGGCGCTGGAGAAGTTCATTGGAGGGCTGGGCTGTGTCGGAGGGGAGATAGCTCCCGATAATGTCTAAAAAGGTGCTGCTGCTTCGATTGGTTCCTCCTGCAGCTGGGCTGGCATCTGCAGAGCTATATTGGCCTGCCATTGCTGTTGTCTCCGTGAGTCTCGGGAGCCGCGACCGGGAGTGGGGCGCAGCAGGGTGTGGAGGCAGGGCAGGAGGCTCAGGATGGGGGACGGAGGAACTCCTGCCTCCTGTGCTGTGGCTACTCTTCTGGGTGCAGCTGTGCAGGGGTAAGTGCCGGTTCCCTTGTCCCACAGGCTGGAGCCAGCGGGCACCAGCAGGGTCATCGAGATTCCTCCGGGAATGCGGTTTCTTTTCAGGTGCCACTGAGATGAGGGTCAGAAGGTGCTCAAGTCCATTGACCCGGTGCCTTTCCCTGTGCCTCTCTGGGTGGGAGAGGCATTTCTGTTTTCAAGGCTCCTGTGTTTATGGCAGCATGTGCCTGGCTGCATTTATAGACACGCCATCCTGGGTACGCTTTTGGGGCTCCTTGTTCCTGAGCACTGTGCCCCTGGAGCTGGGGATGGCCCAGCTGGTGACAGCAGCACTCAGCGATCCCCAGGGCGCAACCAATCTCTGGGATGCCTCAGAGGGTTTGTGTGCTGCTCACTGCCCGCTGGCTCCAGGGGACCCTGGCCCCAGGAGGGTAGTTTGTGCCCTATGGAGAGAAGGGGACTGGGGCATCTGCGCCCACAGAGGGAGAGGAGGGATGCCCACACTGCCGCAGGGACAGCACAGAGGGGAGAGGGCTTCCAGCCCGGTGCCTGTGAAATGGCCTGGGGCTCAGCGCTCTCCTGACTGATCCCTGTTGGTTTTTGAAGCGGCTGCAGAGGTGAGGCTGGAGGATGGCGGCGGGCGCTGTGCTGGGAGAGTGGAGGTGAAACGCCAGGGCCAGTGGGGCACCGTGTGTGGTGTCTTGTGGGAGATGGAGGCTGCTGCAGTGGTTTGTAAGCAGCTGAGCTGTGGATCTGCCCTCAAAGCTCATGCCAAAGGACACTTTGGGGCAGGATCAGGCCCCATTTGGATCGTTCGCTGTCGTGGCACCGAGTCTGCCCTGTCTGACTGCAAACACATTCGAGGGGGTCAACACTACTGTGGTCATGGTGAGGATGCTGGAGTGACATGTTCAGGTAAGGGGTCAGCCCGTTCCCTGTCTTTGGGGCTGGGACAGGGGAAGGGACCTGGCTGTGCCCTCAGGGAGAAATGAATGGATGCCAGAGCAGGGCCTGGTGGAGGGGGTCACAGTGGTGAGCTGGGACTGTCATTGCTGGTGTCGCCAGTCCCTGGGGGAAGAGCAATGGGAGCCCCTCCCCGGGTGCCCACAGCCCACTCCGAGGTGGCTCAGCCCACCCTTGGTCAGTTCCTGGGGCTGGGAGATGAATCTCCCTCCCTGCCCCATGGTGTCTCTTGGTTCCCATCTTTCTCCTCCCATTCAGCCAGGACCTGTGTAGCATTGCCGGGGGCCGGGTCCCACCATGCCAGAGGCACTGGGAACTGCTCACGCAGCCACCAACAGCCCCAGGGAAGGCACGAGATGGGCA
The DNA here is from genome assembly GCF_018139145.2 of Gymnogyps californianus. NCBI lineage: Eukaryota > Metazoa > Chordata > Aves > Accipitriformes > Cathartidae > Gymnogyps > Gymnogyps californianus. Next base: position 83,581 of record NW_026114268.1, on the reverse strand, counting down.
GGGACTTTTGGGTTGTGCCCCCTGCCAGACACGAGTCCCTCAGCCAAGCAAAGGGGATGTTCAGAGGGGAGGAGTGCTGGCCTTGGGCAGAAGAGCAGGGTGGCACGTGGCACCTCATCTCGTCCCAGGGTCACCCCGGAGAACCAGCCTATGGCGACACGGCTCTGTGCAGGCAGTAATGACCTCTCCTGCCTACCCAGCCCCTGGCTGCCCTGTGCCACAGGGGCTTTGCCAGCACTTGCACTATCCTTGGTGCCTGTCCTTGCACTGGGAGCTTATGTCAGCCCAGGGCTGCTCCACTGCCCACGCTCCTGCCCTCTGCCCGGCCATGGGACGGGGAGGTGTGTGCCTGGCAGTGCGCTCTGGCCCTGGCTGAGGACCTCCTTCCCTGGGCAGGCGCCAGAGCGGGGTGCTGGTACAGACACTGACTGCAGATACAGCCGTGCCATACCTGTATCCTGTGACATGTCCTATCTTACGGCAGTACCCCAAGAGCCTGAGATCCCCTGAGAGAGGGATGTGTTTCTGGCAGCTCCAAGGGGTTCCTCAGCCTGGCCCTGAGCTAGGTGGCAGAGCAGGCTGCAGCAGCCAACAGCGCCTGGGCCTGTCTCCCTGGGCCCCAAGTGCTCCAGACACTGCAGTGCCTGGTGCCTGGTGCCAGGAAGCCCGAGCTCTCTTTTGCAGCGGCAGTTTATCTGAGCAGTGCCTGCAGCTGGGGGTTTGGGAGAGAAGCAAGCCCACAAGTGCTGTGCTGGTGTCTGAAGAATGGCAGGGGGTCCTTGGTGTGTTTTTGCCATCAGCATCCACTGGGAGCTGCGGGGTGCTCGTGGGGCTCTTTGCCTGCAGCTGCCTTGAAGATGAGGTGGGACATGGGCATGTAACTGCCAGAGGGTACTGGGAACTCGCAGGGATCTTTCATTGCTCCAGGATTTGTCCGGCTGGTTGGAGGGGACAGCCCCTGCTCAGGACGCGTGGAGATCCACGACAGGGACCAGTGGAAAACTGTGTGTGACTCAGACTTTTGGTCCCAAAGCTGCTGACGTGGTCTGCAGGGAGCTGCAGTGTGGCGTGGCCCTGCCCTCACTGAGGCAGCTCACTTTGGAGAAGGGGTCGGTCCCATCTGGGACAGAGAGCTGCAGTGTGTGGGGAATGAATCCTTTCTCATGTCCTGCCCCAAAGGATCCCCAGGGACCGGCCCTGCACCCATGCTGCGCATGTCACCTGCACACGTAAGGACTCAGGGTGGGGTGTTACACACGGGGGGGTGTGCTGGGGACGGGGGAGCAGGGCAGGGACTTTGCTGTGCTGAGTGTGAGGACAGGAGGGGTGATGTGGTTGTCTAGAGCCCTAAAGTCGTGCAGCAGGAGGAGAAAGGCAGGCTGTCCATTTGGCCTCTTCTCAAGCTCCCGAAGGAGCATCTGCCCCTACTAATCCTTCTCTGTCCCCAGAGTACACAAGGTTCAGGCTGGTGAACGGCAGCACGGCGTGTGATGGGAGGGTGGAGGTCCAGGTGCTGGGGACCTGGGCACCCTCTGTGCCTCCCGATGGGACCTCTTGGATGCCCACGTTCTCTGTCGTCAACCTCGACTGCGGGTTTGCTGAGTCCATTCCCAGAGGAGGGCATTTTGGGAGAGGAAGTGGCCCCGTCTGGAGAGACTCGTTCCACTGTGACGGGACTGAAGGCCACCTGGGACAGTGCCCAGTGACCACCCTGGGGGCCTCACTGTGCTCCCACGAGAACGACGCTGCTGTCATTTGCTCAGGTGAGTGCTGGGTAAACACTGGATTAACTCCATTTTCCCTTGGGAGTGACACGGCCACCCAAAGCAGGGGACTCTGTGGCAGCACCGGGGTGAATTTCTCCCTGGAGAAACTCTGAATTCCCCAGGGGCAATCTGGAGGGCTTAGGCTGCTCAGACCGACCCCTCTGCCACGGGACAGCTGGGGAGGACTGAAGAGGGGCAGGCGTCTCTGCCCCCGGGGCGGCAGCTCAGCCCTGTGGCCACCGCCAGGCCTGGGCTCCTCTGCTCTCCTGCTGCGGGACAGGCCCAGAACAGGGCTTCAGGGCTCAGCTCCACCCCTCTGCTGCAGACAGCCCTGTCTCAGCTCCACAGAGAGACCCGCAGAGCCTGATCCCACCACCCACAGGGGCTGCCCGACTGCCCCCAGCAGCAGCAGCAGCAGCAGGACCAGGGGAGTGAGCTGTAGAGCTGGGCTGGGCTTTGCCGTGGCTTCTGGTCAGCACAAGTCCCAAACTTGTCCCGTTTGCTTGGAAAGGCCTTCCTCACTCTGCTCCCTTCCAGGGACACTGCTTCCAGTCCCCCATCCCCAGGGATGCAGAGGGGCAGAGACGTGTGGGCTGAGGTTGGACGAGGCTTGTCCCAGCACTGCCCGTCCCTGGGCCACCACCGGCTGCTGTTCCCTCCTGTGGGAGCTGCCCCACCTGCTTCAGCAGGGATGTATTGGGTGGCTCTGCCCTGCCAGAGCAAAGCTGGTGTCTGCTCGAGAAGGCTCAGGGACTGGGAAAGCAACCCGTGGAGCCCTGGCCCCGAGCTCCAGGGTGCTGCAAGGGCACCAGAGCCTACAGACTTGCCACAGGTTTCTGGGGTCCGCGGTGCCATCAAGGGCTGGAGCATGGCTGCTCTCCCCAGGCTCAGCCAGCTCTGCATCCCTACGGCTGGTGGGTGGAGAGAGTCGGTGTGATGGACGTTTGGAGATCTTCCAGCATGGGATGTGGAGCAGAGTCCTGGATGACCAGTGGACATGCAGGAGGCCAGCGTGGTGTGCCGGCAGCTGCAGTGCGGAAAGGCAGAGACAGCCTACACCTCCCTGAAGGCCAGAGAGGGACGGGTCCTGTGGGGCTGCGAGGGGTCCGGTGCACAGGGCACGAGGCCAACTTGACTCTCTGCAACACCTCCCTGCCTGAGAGCGTGCTGGCAGCAGGGATTGCAGAGGACGTGGGGGCCGTTTGCTGGGGTGAGTGGCGCTGCACAGGCCCCCCCAGGCTCTGGGCTGGGCGGGCAGCCGGCCCCTGATGGCTGCTGGGGTTTCTACCCGCTGCAGGGAGCCGACAGGTCCGGCTGGTGAATGGGCCCGGGCGCTGCGCGGGGAGAGTGGAGATCTACTACCAGGGCAGCTGGGGGACCATCTGCGATGACGGCTGGGACCTGCATGACGCCGCTGTCGTTTGCCAGCAGCTGGGCTGCGGAGGGGCGGTGGAGGCGGTTGGCTCCGCTCGGTTTGGGGAAGGCTCCGGTCAGATCTGGCTGGACAGCGTGAACTGCTCTGGGGCCGAAGCTGCTCTCTGGGACTGCCTGGCAGAGTCCTGGGGGCAGCACGACTGCTGGCACAAAGAGGACGCAGGAGTCGTCTGCTCAGGTCTGTGCTGGGAGCTGTGGTGGGACCCAGTGCCAGGGAGGCTGGCACGAGGTTGGAGAGCCAGCAATGGCCGAGGCTGTTCCTGGCTGCCTCTGAGCCCCTGCCTGAGCCCATCCTGGGGACGCCCACACACAGGTCCCCTCAGTCCCACCGAGGGTCCCTGGGGAGCTTAGCTGTCCCGAGGGTTAGCAGGAAGGGCAGGGCTGTCTGTCCATCAGGGACTTCTCTCTGCCCCTGGGTGCAAGGGGGACTTGCTGGCCATGCCTTTGCCTGGCTGAGGGCCTGCGCGTTGCAGGGGCATCCCTGCTCCCACAGCCCCGGACCAGCTTGTTCCCCTTTGGGGCCTTTCCTACAGAGTTCGTGGCCCTGAGGCTGGAGAACAGCGATGGCTGCTCTGGGCGCCTGCAGGTTTTCTACAACGGGACGTGGGGGATTGTTTGCTCCAACTCAATGACTCCCAAAACGGTGTCGCTGGCATGCAAGTTGCTGGGCTGTGGGGACAGAGGGTCCCTGGAAACACGCCTGCCCTCTGGCAAGGTGTCTGGCCCTGCCTGGCTGGATCACGTGGAGTGTGGGGAGAGAAACAACTTTTCTGGCAGTGTCCTCCACTCCCTGGGACCCGCAGTCGTGCGATGACCTGCGAGACGAGACCCACATCACCTGCAATGGTAATTCTGAGCTAGCCAGGCACCAGCATCCCCCCAGCCCCTGCTCCCTGCTGGGCATTGTCAAAAGCAGAGACAGAGCCCACAGGGGCTTTTACTTTACGTGCCAGACCCTGCTGCTGCTGGTGGCACAAACGGGACTTCAGCTCTCAGAGCCCCACACATTCACCAGCAGTTGCCAGCCAGGCTCCCAGCAGAGCCCAGGGGGAGGCAGGCAGAGGTGTCTGCAGGCAAGGTCTCAGAAGAGACCAGCCAGGGCTCCCAGGAGCATCCCCTCCATGGACACCCTCCTGCTGCTCTGTGAACCAGGGCCCTTTGGGGCTGAGCAGTCAGGGTCCCCCACATTGCCATGCGTGTTCCCTGAATGACCGGGATTCAGCTGCTGCCGTGAGTGAGGTGGCACAGGGAGGTGCGAGCAGAGCTCAGCCCCACTCTCTGCTGCACGACACCCCTGCAGCAGCCCCTTCACCACAGCATTTCCTTCTGCAGGGAGAGGGCCAGAAACACCCCCGACCCCAATGGCAGCGTGCCCCAACACCACGAGCTGCACAGGTAGCTGCTCTCTGCGTGCCCCTCTCACCTGGCAGGGCTCTGTCTGCTGTCCTGGTGCCATGGGAGGTCTCTGCCTTCTCCAGACAGGGAGAAGATTCGTGCCGTGGGAGGAGAGAATGGGTGCTCGGGCAGAGTGGAGGTCTGGTACCGTGGCTCCTGGGGGACAGTGTGTGACGATCCTGGGACATGCAGGATGCTGAGGTGGCATGCAGGCAGCTGGGCTGTGGCCCCGCAGTGTCTGCTCTGGATGAGGCTGCATTTGGGGAGGGGACAGGCCCCATCTGGCTGGAGCAGGTGGAGTGCCGGGGTACAGAGCCATCGCTGCAGGACTGCTGGGCCCGGCCTGGAGACAGTGGTGCCTGCCGGCATAAGGAGGACGCTGGTGTGCGCTGCTCCGGTGAGCGGCAGGGCTGGGACCTCTCACGGGGGTATTGGTAAGGAGCCGGGGCAGGCGTTTTCCCCACTGGGTCCCAGAATGGCCCCAGAGCTCCTGAGAGCCAGACCATCCCTGCAGAGCATGGGAGCCTGGTGCCAAGTGGGCAGCAGCCTCTGTGGGGCTGGATGTCCTCCGGCCTCTGCCCACAGGGCTCTGCAGCCCCAGGGCCACCTCCCAGGCTACCTGCACCATACTGCCCACAGCCCAGAGCAGGGCCCTGGGCTCTGTCCCGGCCACCCTGACCAGCTCCGCAGGAGGGGCAATTTGGGTGGGATGTGTCAGGGATGTCTGCGCAAACCACACACGCAGACACACACACACATCGGCGTGTCAGAGAGGAGGCTCCCTGGGACCCTCACACCCACCCTCTGAGCCCAGCTCTCCTTCTCCTCCTCTGCAGCTGCACCCAGGACAGCAGCACCAACCCCCCGAGCAGGTAACCTGTCCTCCCCGCCAGCACTGGGTCTTCTCGGGGCCAGGCTGTGACCCACAGCCAGAGGGAAGGGGCTACTTGCCAGGGTGTGAAAATCCCAGGAGGAGGCATCGGGGTACTTGGGGGGGGGTTGGGGAGGGCTGTCATTTACCCAGTAGGGTGAGAGCTACCCCATCACTCTTGCCCCGGGGTCCCTTACCCCACTGTAATGGGGGTCAGGACGGGTATGTCCGGCCCCCCACCTCTCCCTGCCCTGGTGCTGCCCTTTCTGTCTTCCTGCCATGCAGATCCCACCCGGGACCGTCCAACTGGCAGCGGGAGAGTCTCATTGCCCATCATCATCTGCATCATCCTGGGAGCCCTTCTCTGCCTGCTCCTGGCCCTCTTGGCTGTGCAAAGCGCCAGGGCTGGGCGTAGAGGTGGGTCCTTTCCCTGAAGTCCTGGGCCAGGATGCCACCTGGCAAAGCCAGGGGTGCTGTTGGGTGTCAGTGAGTGGTACAGGCAGAGCTGGGGGACAAGTGTGTGCTGCCTGCTGTCCCATATACTGTCCCATTGACTGCCTGACCAGCAGAAAGGGCTCCAGACACCGGGAGAGTTAGGGATGGGGCAGGGAGAGAAATGGCAGAGCTGGGCTGGGGGAGGTGGGAGCAGAGGAGGACAGGCGAGGACGTGCCACTGGCAGCCCTCTGGGCAGCGCTGGAGAGGGCTCTGGGTCAGGTGAGATGCCAGGAGGAGCGCAGGGCAGCAGGGTCCATCCCCGTGGTTTCAGACCTCCAGGCTGTTCCTCCATCCAACCCTGAGCTCCCCCCAGCAGGGCACAGGCTGTGTTATGGATCCATGGGCAGAGCGGGGGCAGCTCCAGGAGGAGGGAAAGGTGGGAGCTACTCCAAGCTCAGCAGCAGGGAGCTGACGCAGGGCCAGAGGGGCAGAACAGCTATCTCTGAGGAGATAGTGTGAGGGCGTTGCTGCCCCAGACCATCTCTATGGGACATTGCCCTCACTGAGGCAGTAGCGGTGACCGGACAGCACAGCGGGTCTGTGCTGTGGGGACAGCCCTGGGCTGGCCCAGGGCTGGGGGAGCAGAGTGGGGTTGCGTCCCCTCTCTGCCCATCTCTGGGCCAGCCATGCTTCTGTCTGCAGGTTCTGAGAGAGCTTGGGAGCCTTTTCCTGAGGCCGTGTACGAGGAGATTGGTTACAGCCCGCGGGGGAGAAGCAGGAGAGGTTCAGCGGCTCAGGTGGGTGTGGGTTCTTCCCAGGGGCCACATCTGCAGGGCTCTTTCCACTGGCCCCCATTCCAGACTGACCCCCTGCAGCCCCCTGGCCCATGGGGTGCTGGGGCCATGGGGTCTGTGGGGAGAGCAGCCAGGTCCTGGGCCCAGGAGTGAAGCTTCCTCCCCACCAGCTCTGCCCATCCCAGCTGGGGACAGCCCCTCTCTTCCTGCCCCTGCACCCCATCTGACACCCGAGGGGTGAGGGAAGGGGCTGTCCCGGGGCATCTCTGGGAGCCCCTTTGAGACAGGGGTGGTCCCAGGGGAGCAGGGTGAGTCCTGAGCCCTCCTCCCCACACAGCCCTGGTTCCCTGGGTCCCCCGTCCCCAGCAGCACTGACCACAAGGCAGGTCAGCAGAGCGCACTCCCATGACACCTGCTGCGCCTCTCTCCAGGCTCCTATTCAGAGGGGTCCCTGACCAAGCTGCAGCCGTACCCTGGGACAGCAAGGAGGAGGATGGTCCAGGGCAGCACCAGGTAATGGGGGTAGGAGGGGGTTGATCTCCCTGCAGACATGTGATGGACAGCAGTGTCACTGAGTGTCACCGTCAGAGTTGGGGAGGACATGGGGGGGTCTCCTGTGGTGCTGCCAACACCAGTGTCTCAGCCCTGTGTCCCTGTGCATCCTCCCATCCTCTGCTCTGCAGGATGCATCTTCTCACTGTCACCAGCTCCCCTCTCCTTTCAGACATCCCTGTTCTGCCCGGAGGTGACCCAGTGGATGGCTATGATGATGCCAGGGAGGTTTCTGACCCTGGGGAGGATCCCGTGTCTGGACAGGGAGACTGGGAAATGCCCAGGGTGCCAGAGGAAGGAGCAGGGCCCAGGGATGCACCTGGAGGTGAGAGGGAAAGAGAGCGCTGCGGTTCCTGGGGTGCCATCCCTGGTGCCGGATGAATTGCTGCTGTACTGAGAGCCCAGCCTCCTGGGACAGGGGAACCTGCTCCGGGAGTTTTCTTTGGGGGGACCAGGGGTTGGAGAGGGAGGTGAACATCTCAGGACTGGTGAGGAGAAGGGAGGAAGGTGATGTACAGACAAGGAGGGGTACCCCATGGGGTGAACGTGCAATGGCCTTCCTTGCTGCTGGCAGGGGCAAACCTGTGCTCCCAGAGAAGTGCTGGTGCCCCTGGAGCTAAGGGAGATGCCTGGTCCCTGTCCCCAGAGAGCATGGGCTATGACGATGCTGAAGAGGTGTCTCTGGCACATCCCCCTGAGGACACAAAGGCTGTGACACCGGAGCTGGGTGCACAGCAGTCCCGGAGCCCCAGGCCAGGAGAGCCGGTCCCTGCCATGGGGCTGGGTGCAGCCAGGAGGGAGGAGATGTCTGTGCAGCTGGGAGAGCTGTGAGCACCAGGGAACCATCTCCCTTTAACCACGGGCAGCAGAAACCACCTGGAGTTTCCTCTATTTTTATTCCCATTTTTACGCTGTGCATCCATATCTGTTCTTATTAAAAGTCTCTGGGGGCTTTGACCCAGAGCTGGTGCTTGCCTGCCCAGGGGTCGGGGTGTGTCCCTGAGGCTGATCGCGTGGGAGCAGAGCACAAAGACATGGCAGTGGGGAAGGGGCACGTCTCAGGGACAACCGACCTGGGTTCAGGCTTTGTGGCTGCAAGAGCCCATGGTCCCTGGGGAATATTTCTGCTGACGGAGACATTTCCATCCTGCCAGCCACAGTTTCCAACAAAAATGGCTCTCTGCCAAGTTCCCATGATGCACCCAGTGGGAGCGCCCATCTCCTCACCCTGGGGTTTCCCAGCTGCTCTTTCCCCCAGGCCCTGCCGGGGCCACGCTGGTCCCACAGTGCAGAGGCCACACCAGCTGCCATGTCAGGGTGAACCCTGGGCTGTGGTCCCACAGATGTGAGCCATAAGGTGCCCACAGTGCCCTGAACACCCCAGCCAGCCCCAGGGGGATCATGGCCTGTGGATCACCTCCCACAGTGGTTAGGAGGCAGCTCTGCTCCCCACTGCCCCGGCACAGGGTGCAGAGCCACTTCCTGGGACACACGGACTGGGATTCCCTCTCCTCTGGCTCTGCCGGGACCCCAGTCTCCATGGGCTGCTCCTGCTGCCCTGGCCCTTGCAAACCCCAAGCACTCTTGTCACAGCTGCAGAGCTGCCTTCTTCCTGGGCAGGGGCTGTAAGGCCCACAGCAGCCCTGGGACCCCCTCCTCTTGCTGCACTCCAGCCCCCACCCCTGCCCTCCTGCTGCCTCGCAGGTACCAGAGGGATGGGGGCACCTTTCCCCAGTGCTCTTGGAGGGCCAGGGGGATGGAGGAAGGATGCTTTTGTGCTGCAGCCCAAAGCCGTGGTTCAGCCCCTGACCTGGAGAAGGGCCCATCCAGGAGGATGCTCACATGGGCACATGGCCATGGCAGAAGAGATTTTCTGTCCCTCCCCTAAAGCAGGTGCTGCTGGGAGCTGAGTCAGGGTCCCTCTCCCTCAGCTGGGGCTTTCACCTGCCCCAGCACCCCTGGGCAGAGAAACCTCTCACACAGGGGGTGGGTGGCAAGGAGGGTTTGACACTAGGGCAGGACCTGGCTGGGGAGTCAGGGCAAAAGCACCCCCTGGAGATGCCGGGGATCAAACCCAGGACCTCCCACATGCAAAGCGGGTGCTCGGCCACTGGGCTCCATCCCCTTGACGCCTGCCAGCAGGAGACACTCTCCTCCCATCGTGTATCTATGACAAGTACAGTCCTGTTGTCCCCTGGCTGCCCAGGGCCCCTCTGCAGAAAACAGCCCTTGAATCCTTCTGAGACGGGGGAAGTTGGGACTGCCTCTCTGCTGGGGTCTGAGCCTGGCCCAGGGCTGCACTGCAGAGTGCTGCCCCTTCAACATCTCTGCAGGGCGATGGGGCAGGACGAGGCTCTTGCTGCAGGTGCTGCTCCCATGCTCTGGCCCACTCCAGGGTGTTTTGATGGAGAAGAGAAAACCCCTTCCCCTGAGCCTCCTCTGCCACCCAGGGCAACAGCCCTCTGTGGCACATCTGTCCCCAGCTCCACAGCAAGAACAACGCAACAGAGTGAGGGAAATGCCCTCCCTGGGGCGAGGTGCCCCCAGGCTCTGGTGGCACTCCAGGGCATGCGGTGGAGGGGACACGGAGCAGAAACCTCACTCCCCTCCTCCAGGCACTGGGCCTCCCTCTGCACTCCTCTGCCCCGCAGCTTCCCTGGAGGTGGGGTGAAGGGCAGGCTTCCATCTCCATGGGGCTGGGGGTGTGGGCTGGGCTCAGGGACCTTCCAATTCTTTCAGCACTGAGGACTGTCCTGACGGCAAAGCTGTGCCCCGGGACAGCCCTGGCTGGGGTCTCCGTGGCAGGGTGGGTGAGCATGTCCAGCTGTTAACTCAAAGGATGGTTTGATCACAGGCAGGGATGGTGTCCTCGTGGTGGTACAGCTGGGGCAATTGTGTGCCCAGTGCCACAGATTTTTGGCTGCTGAGCCCCTGCCTGGCAGAGAGGGTTTGGGGGAATCAAAACCAGACCACAGTCACCGTGAACTTCTGGAGTGGTCGAGTGGATGTCGTGGTTTAACCCCAGCCAGCAACTAAGCAGCATGCAGCTGCTCGCTCACTCCCCCCATCCAGTGGGATGGGGGAGAGAATCGAAAAAAAGTAAAACTCGTGGGTTGAGATAAACACAGTTTAATAGCACAGAAAGGAAGAAAATAATAATAATAATAATGATGATGATAATAATAATAATAATAGTAAAATGACAATAATAATACTAGAAGAATTAGAATATACAAAACAAGTGATGCACAATGCAATTGCTCAGTTAGTCCCTGAGCAGCGATCTGCCCGTCCCAGCCAACTCCCCCCAACTCCCTCCAGTTTTTGTACTCGGCATGACATCATATGGTATGGAATATCCTTTTGGCCAGTTTGGGTCAGCTGTCCAGGCTGTGTCCCCTCCCAACTTCTTGTGCCCTGTCATGGTTTAAGCCCAGCTGGCAGCAAAGCACCACGCAGCCGCTTGCTCACTCCTCCCCCCGCGGGATGGGGAGGAGAAAATACAGCAAAAAAAGCTCATGGGTCGAGACAAGGACAGGGAGGCATCACTCACCATTTATGGTCACAGGCAAAACAGACTCGATTTTGGGGAAAAATAAACCAATTTAATTTGTTAACAACCAAATCAGAGTAGAATGATGAGAAATAGAACCATTATCTTAGAAACACACCTTCCCCCGCCCCTCCTTACTTCCCGGCTCAGCTTTGCTCCCGATACCTCTACCACATCCTCCCCAGTGGCGCAGGGGCCGGGGAATGGGGGTTGCAGTCAGTTCGTCCCACATTGTCTCTGCCGCTCCTTCCACAGGGGAGGGCTCCTCACACTCTTCCCTTGCTCCAGCGTGGGTCCCTCTCCCAGGGGTCAGCCCCCCATGATTTTCTCCAACTCAAGTCCTTTCCATGCACTGCAGTCCTCCGTAAACTGCTCCAGCGTGGGCTTCACCACAGAGTCACGGCCTTTTCTGGGCCCAGCCACCTGCTCCTCCGTGGGGTCCTCCACGGGCTGCAGGGGAATCTCTGCTCTGCATTAACCCTTCATGGTTGCAGGGGGACAGCCTGCCATCTCACCACGGGCTGCAGGGGAATCTCTGCTCCGGAGCACCTCCTCCCTCTCCTCCATCTTCACTGACCTCGGTGTCTGCATGGTTGTTTCTCTCACATCCCACTCCTCTCCTCACTGGAGCTCCTCTTCTTCAGCCATCTTCTTCTTCCTCGCCTGCTCTCTTTACTACTACTACTGCTGCTGCTGCTGCTGCTGCTGTTCCCCCTCCTCCTCCTCCTCCTCCTCCTCCTCCTCCTCCTCCTCTTCTTCTTCTTCTTCTTCCTCCATCTTCCTCTCACCACCCCCTGAGGAGTTTTTTTTTCCCTTCTTAAATACGCTATCACAGAGGCACAAACACCGTTGCTGATTGGCTCGGCCTTGGCCAGAGGCGGGTCCGGTTGGAGCCAGGGAGCTTCTAGCAGCTTCTCACAGGAGCCACCCCTGTAGCCCCTCCCTTGCTACACCAACCCAGCACAGCCCCTCCAGCCTTCTTGCTGGCTGGGCATGAGAAGCTCCAAAGTCCTTGGCTCTAGTATAAACACTACTTGGCAACAACTGAAAACTAATCAGTGTGTTATCAAGATTATTCTCCTACTAAATCCAAACCACTGCACTATACCAGCTACTAGGAAGAAAATTAACTCTATCCCAGCTGAAACCAGGACAGTGGAGTTAAGGGGATGGACTGCTCGTCTATTCTGCTTTGCACACACGGCCCCAAAGCCCATCCTCAGCAATTTGCTCAAGAAAAACCTAGAAGGACTCTTTGGAGCAGCGATGGTCCTGCAGGCACTGTCCCTGCAGCCAAGCATTTTCAAGCTCCTGCTCAAAGCTGGCAAGACGGTAACCTTGCTTGGACAGACAGTGTCTCCGTCTCCTCTCCTGTCACTTGCACTCAGTCCAAAGCCAAACTTCTCTGGAGGTGCATCCCTGGGGAGCTGGCTATGGGGCAGCAGAAGTGCATGGGGTTAGAACATGCATGTTTCTGTGGGACTGTAGTCCAGTATGTCAGACCATTCCTTGGCCCGACTGGTTGACTGCGGAGAGGCTGAGACTGGAGATGGAGGAGGATGTGCTGGATCACAGTTGTCACTGTGCTCCTGATGGGCGAGCAGGGTTCCGTAGCAGCAAGAGGTTGCAAGAGGGGAGCCCAGCAGCTTGTTGGAGCTCACGAGCAGGTCTTTCTTCCTCTGGGCAGGGACTGATGGCTGTGAGGGGCTGCAGCTGGTCTGGACAGTCCCGTCTAGTATGTGAGGATATTTGCGTATGGAAATTGGGGACAGTTGAGACGCTTGTGCTGTGAGCCGTGGGTCTGGTGCTGAGAGGATGGAGAACACAGAAGCCTGTGTGACAATCAGGAAACGCAGAGGGAGGTAAACTTGGAGAGTAAAAATGATGTCCAATGGTTGAGCTGGGGCTGTTTGGAAGTCACGATATGACAGTTGGTGACCTTCCATGCTAGACCCCAGGGAGCCACCGCTGGCATTTCTGTCCCGACCCGTGCCCTTGCAGCAGGGAGGGACTGCTGCAGAGGGATGTTCATGTGGGGCCCCAGAGGGGTCCCCCCGTGCTGCGTGTCTCCCTGCTGATGCCCAGAGAGGAGCATGTCTGTGTTTCATCAGACATTGCAGCAGGGAGGCAGAGGGGGCCAAGAAACTCTGCTCAGGACAGCACGTGACTGAACAAATCTGGAGCCAATGCACCACAGGGGACCATCCTCAGCACGGCTTTGTCAGCTGTCCTTGGCACATCAGAGGTCTTGCTGTGACAGATCTCTGGAGGGAGGATGCTGCCATTCAGGCCTCAGCTCCAGGGAGTGCCTCTCCCTGAGTCTGGGGGTCGGTGGCCTCCCCCATGGGCAGTACGCTCTGCTCTGGGAACTGAGGCCCAGGTGAAGGAGGTGTGTGAGGACGGGAGCAGCCTGTGCACCACGGAGAATGGCAAAGAGAAGAGAGACAGGCTCTTTGCAGAAACTCCGCAAAGGAGACATCCCAATTGCTGTGGAGCAGGGAAGGAGGGACAGCTGGAAACCACCCCAAAGGAGCACTGAAAGGAGAGTCCTGCCCAGGGGAAGGCTGGGGACTTGTGGTGCTGGAGGAAGGCTCCTTCTAAGCTGCAGATCTGCAGCCGCAGAGCGGGGACACTGCTCTGGCAAGAGGGGAAAGAGCAAGCAGGCTGGAAGAAGGCAGAAAGCCTCTGCAAAAATCTAAGGGAGAAAACCTCTGCTGCAACCCAGGGTTGAACCAGGAACCTTTAGCTCTTCAGCCTAATCCTCTCCCAGCTGAGCTACTTCACCCCGCCCTGCCCTGCCCCAGCAGCCCTTGTCCCTGTGCCACCCATGCCAGGCCAGAGGCTGACACACACGAGGAGTGAACCTTAGGGAGGTTCTGCAAAGGCTGAAGGTGGAAGAAGCGTGGGGCTGGTGGAAGACCTTATCTCCTTCCCCATGGAAGGCCTCCCCCCACCCTTTTTTCCCTGGCTCCACTTCACTCCTTCGTTCCCAACTCTTCTCCCTCCTCCCCCTGAGCAGCACAGGGGGATGGGGAATGGGGTTGTGGTCAGTCCATAACAGTTCCTCTCTGCTACTCCTTCATTCTAACACTTTTCCCATGGGGTCCCTCCTACGGGCTACAGTCCTTCGAGATAAACCTGCTCCAGCATGGGCTCTCCTCAAGCCACCGTTCTCTCAGGAAATATCCAATGTCTCCAGTGTTGGGTCCTCCACAGACTGTAGGGATTACCTTCTTCACTGTGGTATTCTCCATGGGCTGCAGGAGACTGTCTGCTCTGGCACCTGGAGCACCTCCTCTCCCACCTTCTTCACCAGCCTTGGTGTTTGCAGGGCTGTTTCTCACACTTCTTTCCCCTCTCTCCTCTCCCACTCTAGCAGTTGTGTCCTTTCTTAAATACGCTGTCACAGAGGTTCCACCAGCTTCATTGATGGGCTTGGTTTTGGCTGGTGGTGGGTCCATTTTGGAGCCTGCTGGAACCAGCTCTGTCTGGCACGGAGGCAGCCCCTGGTCTCTTCTCACAGAGGCCACCTCTGCAGCCCCACTGCTACCAAAACTTGGACATGGACACCAAGACACAGTGTAAAGTTTTGCCTTGCTAAATGACGTCCCCTGCTCTTCCCTCCTCAACAAATAACATTTACTCGCTGGGGAGGAAGAGAGAGAACAGGGAAGGCCTTGACTGATGCTGTGCAAACATGGTTCAGCAATAGCTCCAACACTGGCCTGTCATCAACACTGTTTTGGTCACAAATCCCAAACATAGCTCCATACGGGCTACTATGAAGAAAATGAACTCCATCCCAGCCAAACCACTACAATGTGCCTGGAAATAGTTGCCAGGATTCGCTGCTCTATCACCCTCCAGGGAGAGAGGTGAGGCGAGGCTGACTGGCCTGTAGTTCCCCGGCTCCTCCTTCTTGCCCTTCTTGAAGATAGGAGTGACATTTGATTTCTTCCCGTCTCTGGAGGGCTGTATTGTGTGCCCACCTGAACTGAGGCAAGAGGAATCCCACCACCTGTGGGTTTGTGGCAGGCATGGGAGCTGAGTCCCTGTGATGGATGCACGCAACGCCTTGACCAAACTAGTGGTAGCTTGGTTCAGGCTCCAAAGGAGGTAAAGGCCTGGGTGTAACCAGGCCAAGAACTTCTCTAGTTCCAGTCTATTCTCTGAAAACTCACCAAGGAACAGAGTGACATGGTGAGCATTGATGCATCGGCTTGGAAACTGGAACACCGATCACGCGATTAACACATGAATAGCAGGTGGTTCCTCCAAGGCTCATTTATCAAGGAGCAAAGAAAGTTGTGGGTACAAGGAGTCTCATGCATACCTTTTCCATCACATGTAATTTGACTACGAGCCAACCACTTTATTCCATAAATATGACAGCCTAAGTGAGCCTTCTTTGAGCTCTCCCTGCTAAGCAGCTGGCTGCGTGGCAGTGATCTCCCCTTGAGCTGGGACACCTCTCAAGGTTGCTCCTCGAGGCAGAGAGACCTCTTAACAACTGCAGATCTTTGGTAAGTGACCGATATCACGCGTAACCTTGTATTAGAGTGCACTAAGATTTTGTCTTGTAACTTTGATTTTGTCTGGTAACTTGCATCATTGTTATATCCTTTATGCAGTAAGTCATACAGTGAACCCTTGCCATCAAACCTTGTTAAGTTTCAATAAAAGCACTTTTGCTGATACCTCTGGCGGTGGTTCTTAAAGCGGCCTAAATCACCCATCCATGCCAAATTGGTGTAGTCAGCAGGATTCTAAATCAGGATCTGTGACAGACCTTATTGCAGCCATAGAATATCTAAAGGAGGCTTATGAGATGGAGAGAGACTTTTTACCAAGACCTGTAGTGATAGGACAAGGTGTAACGGGTTTAAAATAAAAGAGGGTAGATTTAGATTGGCGATAAGAAGAAAGTTTTGATGGTGAGGGTGGTGAGACACTGGAACAGGTTACCCAGAGAGGTTGTGGATGCCCCATCCCTGGAAGTGTTCAAGGCCAGGTTGCATGGGGCTTTGAGCAACCTGATCTAGTGGAAGGTGTCCCTGCCCATGGCAGGGGGGGTGGAACCAGATGATCTTTAAGGTCCCTTCCAACCCAAACCATTCTATGATTGTATGATTCTATGATCTGGAGACTTTCTTGGGTTGCTTAAAGAAGGCTTGGTCCACTTCCTTACCCTGGTTGCAGGTTCTTCCTCTCCCACCAGGATGCCATACTAAGTGGCCTCTCCTCTCACCCTCACCCACAAGGGCTCACCCAACCTGTTGCATGTCCCATAGAGGAGCTCCATACATAGGACAAGCTCCTTCAGATGGAGGGCATCCCCGTCCCCACCTTCCCACCTGCCGCTCCTCAACAGCCCCTATGCACCATGGCAGCACCACTGGGAGCTGTCCACCACCCCTCGCCATTTTATTCCATCCATGTCAAAAGTCTATAGTGGCACATGGGACTGCAGCTCCTCCTCTCTGTGCCCCAGGCTGAGGGCATTGGTGCACGTTTGGGCTGCATCACCTCAGCTGTGGCACTGGGGACAAGCTCAGACTCGTCACAGGCAAACCCAGTACCAGGTGCCCAAGACCCAAGGTATGCAAATGCTGTGCTTGAGACCAGAGACATGCTGGAGGGGGTGGCAGATGGCAATGTGAAGGCACAGAAAGAGGAAACGCTTCTCTCCCCAAGGCCAGGGAAAAGCAGGGCTGGGCTCTGCTGTCTGTGGTGTCTCTGCAGCCCCTGAGGGTCTGTGGTAGAGGTGAAGCTGATGTCAAGGAAGGACAGATGCTGCTGAAAATGTCTTTGGGTGTGGACATCCTGTGAACCAGGAACACTGTGAAAATCCTTGGACGGTTCCTTGATTGTATCATCAAATGAGTCGGCTTTAAGAAGAACCTGCAGAGTTTGGGAGAGGCAAATGAGCGGAGATCCCGGTGTGATGTGCTTCCTGTTCATGAACTGCCCTGCATCGACTGGGTGGAGGTGGGTCAGACCCTGCCTCATTGCAGTGGTGGGATTCAGTCGCCGGCCAACAGACACGGGTTCACTCAGACATGCCATCTGGAGTGTCTGTCTCACACCCACTCTGCACGCGGATGCCTTTCCCGTAGGTCCTGTGCGGTCCCTGCCAGCCACATGCAGTTGTGCTGGACAGCCCTGGCATCTCGCAGAGCACTACAGACCTGTATTTGGCCATAGAGTAGTGTCGTGGTTTAACCCCAGCCAGCAGCTAAGCACCACGCAGCTGCTCACTCCTTCCCTCCTCCCAGTGGGATGGGGAGGAGGATCAGGAAAAAAAAAGTAAAACTCCTGGGTTGAGATAAGAGCAGTTTAATAACTAAAGTACAATAAAATATAATGCTAACTAATAATAATAAAAATATAATAATAATACTAGTAATAAAAAACTAATAACAAAAAAAAGAGAGAAATAAAACCCAAGAAAAGACAAGTGATGCACAATGCAATTGCTCACCACCCACTGACCGATGCCCGAGCAGCGATCTGCACCTCCTGGCCAACTCTCCTCCGTTTATATACTGGGCATGATGTTCCACATGGTATGGAATACCCCTTTGGCTAGTTCAGGTCTATGAGCATAGCCCCGGCTATGCTCCCTCCCGGCTTCTAGTGCACCTGCTTGCTGGCAGAGCATGGGAAACTGAAAAATCCTTGGCTTAAGATAAGCGCTACTTAGCAACAACTAAAACATCAGCGTGTTATCAACATTATTCTCACACTAAATCCAAAACCCAGCACTGTACCAGCTACTAAGATGAGAATTAACTCTGTCCCAGCCGAAACCAGGACACATCCCCGCATTGCCTAACCTATTGCAGGGCAGCTGCTCAACTTAATGGCCAAATACAGGCCTGTGGTGCTCCCTCAGATGCCAAAGCTGCCCAGCACAACTGGAGCGTACGGCTGGCTGGGCAGTGCAGGACCGACAGGACAGCTATCACCATTCAGAGCTGGTACATAACAGACAGCCCAGGGCATCAAGAGTAGATTTGGCATGTGTGAGTGAGAGACTGAATGCCACCACTGCAGTGAGACAAGGTCTGTCCTATGTCTATCCAGTAGATGCAGGCAGTGTATGAACACGAGGCACACCACAGCAGGGTCTCCACTCATGTGCCAACCCTTTCAAATGCAGCTGATTCTTCTTACCCCCACCCTTTATTCACCACCTTGGTGATACAATCACGGAATAGGTGAATGATTTTCACAGTGTGCCCGGCTAACAGGATGTCCACAGCAAAGGACATTTTCAACAGCAACTTGTCCTTCTGAAGGAGATCAGCTTCACCTCTACCACAGGCCCTCTGGGCTGCAGAGACACTGCAGACAGCAAAGTCCTCTCCTGCCAGGACTGCACAGTCCAAACCTGTTTCTTTCTGGCATTGGGGAGCACAGGGTTTGACACTGTGTGGGCACCTCGTTTCATCCTTGCATTGCCATCTGCCATCCACTCCAGCATGTCTCTGCTCTGAAGGAAACTCTTTGCTTGCACAGGATCTTGGGTGCAAGACCTGTGATAAGTCTGAGGTTGGCGCTGGTGGCACCAAGCTGAGGGGCTGCAGCCCAAAGGTGCACCAATGGCCTCAGCATGGAGCACAGAGAGGAGGAGCTGGAGCCCCGTGTGCTGTCACAGAGCTGTGAAATTGATGTAATGCCTGCTGAGGTGTGGTGGGACAGGTGAGAAACCTTGAGGTGCTGTGATGGAGGGATACAGGCTCTTGAGAAAAGACAGGTGGGGAAGATCAGGAGGGGGATGCCCTCAGTGTGAGGGAGCTGCCTGCATGTGTGGAAGTCCTCCTATGGGACAGGCAGCAGATTGGGTGAGCTCTTGTGGGTGAGGGTCACAGGAGAGACCAGTTAGGGAGACATCCTGGTAGGGAATAAAGACCTGGAGTCAGGTGAGGAAGAGGACAAAGTCTTATGTGAGCAATTTGAGGAAGTCCAGTTCCATGACCCCACATCACCCTTGGGGCCTTTAATCGCCCTGACCTCATGGGAAGGGGAAACTGCAGGGTGCAACCAGTGCCAGAGGTTTCTGCAGGCTCCTGGGGCCAGCTTCTTAGCACAGCTGCCAGATGTGCCAACAGAGGTGATGCGAACCTGGATGTGGTACTTGCAAACAGGGAGAAGTGGATCGGGGATGTGAAATCCAGTGTCAGCGTGACCTGAGCTACGCTGTGGGCGTACTGGTGTCCAGCCACAGCCCTGGGCACAGCCAGGCCTGGCCATGGACCTTGCTGACTCTGACTCGCAGACTGACTTCCCAGCTTGATCCTTTATGGGTGCACGATGGCACAACACCCTGTGCCTCCAAGTGCCAGACTCCGGCCGATACACAAAGGCCCAGCACAGCCATGTCACTGCAGTGCTTGTACAGCCGGGCCCTGGAGGTGCTCCCCATGCCAGGGCCAAAGGTGGGCAGCTGGAGGGGAGTCCCTTGAATGCTTTCAAACAATCAAGTTTTGTAGCAAAATTAACTTGAATGATACCTGCGAAATTCAGCTGTTTGCAGACTGAAAAAGCAGTAATGACCTCCTTTCTCCTTCTTCTTCCTTTCATCCCATCACCTGGTCAGTTTTCAGAGGAGAGCAAATTAAAGGTGGTGATGCTTCTGGGTGCCAATGCCTGAAAGCAGGGAGGTGAGGCAACAGGTGCAAAAGGATCAAAAAGTTTTGCTAGTTCAAAGCTGTTCTCTTCAGATCCTCTCTCTGAAGCCTTCAATCTGCAGCAGAGAACCTCTCTTTCAGCAATTAAGTTGAGATTCCCCAAGTTTGAGGCTTTCCTTTCATTCTCTTGATGCACAAAACCACTGCATGGCTCAGGAGCTGTGCCAGGGCATGGAAAGGAGAAGCATGCCTCTCTGCACCTGCTGTGGGTTAACCCCAGTGGGCAGCTCAGCCCCACTCTCATGCTCTAATCCCGGTAGGCAGCTACGCACCACACAGCTGCTCGCTCATTCCCCATGGCGGGATGGGGGAGAGAATTGCAAGGGTGAAAGTGAGAAAACTTGTGGGTTGAGGTAAAGACAGTTTAATAGGTAAAGCAAAAGCTGTGTGTGTAAGCAAAGCAAAATGAGGAATTCAATCACTACTTTCCATCGGCAGGCAGGTGTTTAGCCATTTCCAGGAAAGCAGGGCTTCATCGTCTGTAATGGTTACTTGGGAAGGCGAACAGTGTAACCTTGAAAATACCCTCTCCCTCCACGTTGTTCTTCTTTCTTGTTTTTATTGCTGAGCATGACGTCATATGGTATGGGATATCCCTTGGGTCAGTTGGGGTCAGCTGTGCCGGCTGTGTCCCCTCCCAACTTCTTGCACACCCCAGCCTACTGACTGGTGGGCAGAGTGAGAAACAGAAAAGGCTTTATGCTGTGAAAGCACAGTTCAGCAATCGCTAAAACATCGTTGTGTTATCAAGGCTGTTTTCATCACAAATCCAACACCTAGGACCATACGGGCTGCTATGATTAAATTAACTCTATCCCAACCCACACCAGTACAGGAGCAAAAGGGAGGTGTTCCCAATAGCTGTCTTCAGGGAGCTGGTCAAATGCCTTGTCTCTGATCCTGTAACAGTGGCTTAGATGCCTGGCTCCTGATTAGAGTCTTTTCGTGAATACCATCACTTATGGAGCAACCTGGTCTGACCTCAGAGCTGGCCTTGCTTTGAGCTGCACAATGGACTAGAGATCTCTTGAGCTGCTTTCCCCTCTGATTTTTCCCATGAGCCTATGATAGAGATACCCCCATCTTCAGCTGAATCCCTTCTTCTAGGGCATACTGCAAGGCTGCTGGAAGTGTGGGTGGGAAAGGGACTGCTGGGGGTCTCCTGCCTGACCTCCTGCCCCAAGGGTAACTACCACCAACCCCGTGGTCAGGTTGGTGGCACTTTTTGGAGCTGAGACCTGAAAACCTCCCAGGATGGGGATCACAGAGACACTCTGGGTTCCTGCTGCAGTGCAGCACCACACTCCTAGTTATTTTTACTTTTCCTGTTGCCCAGGGTGAAGCTCCCAAGAGGCAGTTTGGGGCTCTTGCCTGTGCCATAGCATTTCTCACGGCAGAAGAGATGGGTTTTGCCATCATCTCTCCAGGTAGGTGTAGGATGCTCTTGGGTTTTCCTCAGCATCCCCTTCAGCAGGCTAAGGAGGCTCAGTTCCCTCACCGCCTCCACACAGCTCATGTTAATTAGGCCCCTAACACCATCATTGTTTCCCTTGTCTGGGTCCTCTCCAGCTTCTACCCATTCCTCCAGAACTGGGAGACCACTGGCTTGCATGGCATCCATTGTCATGCCCAGGCCCTTCTGCTCAGGGCCGCTCCTCACCCAGGCCCTTCGGCTCAGGGCCACTCCTCACCCAGTCAGGTTGCAGCCCACACTGCTGCCCAGGGTTATTCTGTCCCTGGTGCAGAGCTCGTCCCTTCTCCTTGTCGATCTTTGGGAGGGGTTTTGGGTTTTTTTGCCAAATCCCCAAGTGTGTCCAGGTCCCTCTGGACTGGAGCTCTGTTGTGCCAGCGGTTTGGGCATGTTTGCGGATGCCTCATCCTCATTTGTGCTTCTACCAGGATAACAGCGTGAGGAATTGCAGGACACCACAGGTAAAGAAAAAGCAGTACTTGTTTTGTGAATTGCTGCCCAAGGTAGAAAGCATCACAAAACCCACATCAGAAACAACAAAGGAGGGCACAAAACCAGCAGAGGGTGGCCAATGGGGAAGGGTTAACAGGGTAGGCTGTTCTTTTTGGAGAGTAGGAGGATGGTAAAAAAGATGAACTTGAGAGGAGGAAAGAGGGAACCAGGATATGACAGGTGAAGCAAAGGATGGGATCAGGGCTGCCCGAGGGTACCCGTGAAGCAGCCTTGTACCAGACGGGAATGACTTCCACAGTCAGGGAGACCCTGAGTGCATTCCTTAACATTGCCAACATGAAGGAGAAGGAAAAACAGCATTGTTCAGGCTGGAAGAGAACTTGGGTGGTGTCCCTCCTGCCTGTCTATATCCTTTGGGATGGCAGCCCTGCCCGTCAGTGTATCAGCTCCTCCCCTCGGTTTGGTGTCACCTGCAAACTCTATCAGAAGCCATTCTTTCATCTCCTCCAGATCAGTAAACCCTTGTGAAAGGGGGCAGGTTGCAGGACAGACTCCTGCAGGACTCTGCAGTGAGAGGCCTTCAGGCAGAGTATCACCCATTCCCCACGTCCTTTGGAGCCCGAACACGCAATCAGTTCCTAATCCATCTACTTATCCACCCAGACGGACCATAATACCATAACACGGTTAAAAGAATATAGTGGGGCATAGTGTTAAAAACCGTGCTTAAATCCAGGTAAACGACATCCACTGCTCTCTCCTTACCCAGAAATGCAATCCTTTCATCTCAGAAAGCAGTGCGGATGGTCAGGCATGCTCTACCGGAGTAAATCTAGACACCTTCTCTTTCAGAAACCCAGAAATGGGATCCAAGAGGAGACACGCGGGGACACACTCCTCAACCAAAAAGAGGGTGAACAGCCTTTAGTTCCCCGGCTCACCTTGGGGCCTTTTTGAAAGATGCATGCAATGTTTGCTTTTTGCAAGTCCTCAGGGAGTTGCCCTGATGACCTGTCCAAAGTGACACCGAGCAGTGTCGCTGTGACTTTCTGCCTGCTCTCTCAGCACCCTTGGACGGAGTCCCTCTGGTCCCATGGACTGGTAAGGGTTGAGTTTGCTCAAGTGACCCCTGACTTGACCCCCACCCACTGCTGGTTGATCTCCATGGGCTCTGCCTCAAGGCACAAAGGCCTGGGAGACCTTGCTGAGGAAGACTGAGCCAAAAGCAACACATTCTCTCTCAGACCTCTTTACACCTGCTCTTGCTAAACTCTGCAGTGGCCCCACATAGTCATTCTTTCTTCTTTAACTGTACGTTCAGTAGCAACAGCTCATCTTGGTGCCATTGAATTCCCTTAGGAGAGCCAACTGCAAGGACCACTGCTGGTGCTGCATGGTCAATCCATATGGACCACTGCTGTACTTGCAGGAGGTTGTCCTTAGAGACCAGCTGTAGTGAGCTCTGCTGCCTATCAGTACTCCTGCTCATGAGATCCCTCCTGAAGGTCCCCAGGACAGGCCAAAGTCTGCCCCTCTGAGGTCCCAGGAGCCCATATATGCGATGGCTTTTCTTCATAGCAGAGACGTGCTTGGAGTGTACGGTAGATGGCAATGGAAACGGTGATATGGGATGTAGATGTAGATCATGAGATAGATGACGTGAGGTGCCCACAGAGTGAGCAAGGCCTGCTCTCACCAGTGCCGGAGATAAGCAGGGCTGGGCTGTGCAGCCCTGACAGGAGACCAGGAGACATTAGAGTCAGTGCAGATGTAGGAAGTACAGCTGATGGAGAGAAAGAGAGAGAGAGACTTTGCCCTCCCTATGGCACATGCCTCAATTTGGTCAGGTGAATACCTCTGTGGGCTGCCCTGAACCTACCGATCATGGACAGGATTCTTTGGACTAAATGTCAGCATCTGCTGTCATTTCCAGTTGGCTAAAGGAATTCCCAATGGCCTCCAAGATCATGCCCCCAGACACCACCCTGTCCCTCACAATTGCTCCATTACAGCTTGCAGTCACCTGCACGTGCCTTGGACCATCTGTGGCACCTCAAATGGCACCGGGTGTTTCCCCGGAGCGACCCCCTCCTGGCCTCCATCTCCATTAATCTAGCATGGCAGCTTAGACAAAGAGCCCACACCGATTTTGTCCACGCTGAGCTGAGGCAAGAGGAATCCCACCTCCTGTGGGTCTGCGGGGGGCACGGGGAAGCTGAATCCCCTCCAGCTTCAGGGTTACTGATGAGAGCTCAGATGCCTGCATCTGACTCAGCTGAATCCCTGCCCCACACAGGTGAAAATGATCCCCTGCCTGTCACTGCCGCCCTGTCCTGCCTGACAATGGGACAGGAACAGAAGTTTCCCGAGGGGAACGCTGAACCTCCCACAGACCCGCACGCTCTGGCAGAGCCATTCCCACTGCAGGAATCGGTCCGTTCAGTGTTCAGAGAGGGACTTGTCAGTGATTACTTCAGAGTGCTTCAAATCGTTTTCCCCATGCAGGACCCTGCTGCCTTTCAGGAGCTGTCAGCTCTGGAGACCCAGGGACATCTCCAGGGAGTGGGGGGTGCAGAGAAAGTGCTGCCTTGGGCTGGTCCTCTGCTGCTGAGCTGGGCCGGGCTCCTGGGGACTGAGGGAGCTCTTGGCAAGCGGGCAGCGCTGCAGAGAGACAGCTCTGCCCAGGAGCAGCTCCTTCTGCAGAGCACAGCAGGGCGAGAGCACTGCCTGCAGGCACCGAGGGGAGACGAGCAAGGCAGAGAGAGGTTAAAGACAGCCAAGAGTGGGAAACTGCGTAGACTTCACTGGAGGAGCAATCTTCGCAGCCCTTTAACACAGTAAGTCTTGGGCTGCAGGGCCCATCCTGGAGGGATGTCCTAGAACTGGCACATCCCATGGCTGGCATGGAGGAGAAGGATGTGCTGCAGATCAGGGCTTTCCTGCTGCACCATCAGAGGGACAGAACATAACGGCTGCCTTCTCCCAGGGACGGCTGCAGGATTGTGAAGCCATTTTGCAGCCAGGGGTGCCTCAGGGCTGTCCTTCAGAGCAGGGTCCCTGCACCCCAGGGGGCTGGTGTGCCGGGGCAGGGACTCTGCTGCCTGCCAGGGTCAGCTCCCAGCCTGCCCAGAGAGCTCCCCACAGTGCTGTGGGGAGAAGCTGTGGGTGGAAGGAGCACCATTGGCAAGGCAGGTCAGAATCCTCCTGCTGTCAGCACGGTGCTGTGCAAGTCAGGGCTGCTCACAGCTCCAGATCACCCCCAGGACATTTGCAGAGGGTCCTTTCGAGGAACAGCATCGAGGCAGCATTTACCTGAAAGGGAAGGAGTCTGTGCTTTGAGTTTTCTCCTCGTGGTTGGCTGGGTGGGCAGTGGGAGATGGGAATTTCTTCCTCCTTTGTGGAGAAGGCATGGAGACCCCAGTTCTCGTTAGTACTTGTCTGAGCTGCTCCTTAGCTGCTGCAGACACAGAGATGCCCCTGGGCAGTGCCCGGCTGCCAGGAGGGGTCTGCAGGGCAGAGCTGAGCACACAGCGGGTGGGATGGGGTCTGTGAGCGATTGCATGGAAGAGACATGGGGACAGAGCAACAGCTCCCAGCAGGGACAGCTCCCGGCAGCAGAGACAGAGACTTGGGCAGGGAGTGAGCAGGAGCTGCTCCCAGAAACACCATGGGGGGCGAGTCAGGCACCTTCCTGCCATCCCCTGCACTGCAGACGCTTCTCTGGAGCAAACCCCCTGGTCTCCTCTCCCACCCAGCAGACCCTATTCCCCCAAGCCCATGGGATCCAGGCCATGAGTCACATCCTCAGCAGCTGGACCTCCAGTCTAGGAGAAGTGCATGTGTCCTACAATTGATACATAACAAACCAGACCAAAGCGACTGCCCTACAGTGTCACTGTCTGTGAGGTGGAGAGCACAGCAGGGTAAGGAGAAGGCTTCACAGCATGCCCTTCTGCCTTTCTCTTCCTCCTCCATTTTTTTGGAGCATCGCAGTTTTCTTCCCTGTTTCCCCACCTTTCCGTGGTGCTCTTGCTCTCTGGGGTTTGGGTGAGAGTGGGTCAGCTTCTGTTCTGACACCAACTCTGAGGGTCCCGCCCTGGATGTCTTCATGGGAACTAGGTGCCCAAGCTGTGAGGCACCATGTCATTCAGTTGGTAGGGTTGAGAAATTACCTGAAACATTCCTCATTCAGCTCCGGGAGGGGGATTGCTATGAGAAATGGTGTGGGGTTTTCCTCTAACAAATCTCCCCTTCTTGTCATTGTGTTTTCCTTCTTGGACAGGTCCCCATGCCCAAAGGGAACAAATGTCCAACAGCAGCTCCGTCACCCAGTTCCTCCTCCTGGCATTCACAGACACGCGGGAGCTGCAGCTCTTGTACTTCTGGCTCTTCCTGGGCATCTACCTGGGTGCTCTTCTGGGCAACGGCCTCATCATCACCGCTGTAGCCTGCGACCACCGCCTGCACACCCCCATGTACTTCTTCCTCCTCAACCTCTCCCTCCTCGACCTGGGCTCCATTTCTACTACTGTCCCCAAAGCCATGGCCAGCTCCCTCTGGGACACCAGAGCCATCTCCTATGCAGGATGTGCTGCCCAAGTCTTTCTGTTTGTCTTTTTCATTTCAGCAGAGTTTTATTTGCTCACCGTCATGGCCTGACCGCTATGTTGCCATCTGCAAACCCCTGCACTACGGGACCCTCCTGGGCAGCAGAGCTTGTGTCTACATGGCAGCAGCTGCCTGGGTAGTGGGTCTCTATGCTCTGCTGCACACTGCCAATACATTTTCACTACCACTCTGCCAGGGCAATGCCATGGACCAGTTCTTCTGTGAAAGCCCAGATCCTCAACTCTCCTGCTCAGATGCCTACCTCAGGGAAGGGCCTTGTGGTTAGTGTTGTATTTGGTGGTGTTTTGTTATCGTGCTGTCCTATGTGCAGATCTTCAGGGCCGTGCTGAGGATCCCTCTGAGCAGGGACGGCACAAAGCCTTTTCCACGTGCCTCCCTCACCTGGCCGTGGTCTCCCTGTTTATCAGCACTGGCATGTTTGCCTACCTGAAGCCCCCTCCATCTCCTCCCCATCCCTGGACCTGGTGGTGGCTGTTCTGTACTCGGTGGTGCCTCCAGCAGTGAACCCCCTCATCTACAGCATGAGGAACCGGGAGCTCAAGGATCCGGTGTGGAAACTGATGACTGGATGTTTTTAAAGCAGCAATAAACTGCTTGTCTTCTTTTGCATATCACTTACAATGTAACTCACTGTGGACCAGCCTGTCTTTGGTAGTTGGTTTGTTTGTTTTGTTTGGTTTTTTTAGCTTTTCGAAGTTGCAATAATATTGTTCACAAAGAAATGTCAGTATTCATACCATTCCTAATTCAGTATCTGCCTGTCTTGTGTGACCCAGAGACTGCGTA
>NW_026114268.1:35619-56248 GCF_018139145.2 Gymnogyps californianus | reverse complement strand
GTTCGCCTTCCCAAGTAACCATTACAGACGATGAAGCCCTGCTTTCCTGGAAGTGGCTAAACACCTGCCTGCCGATGGAAAGTAGTGATTGAATTCCTCATTTTGCTTTGCTTACACACACAGCTTTTGCTTTACCTATTAAACTGTCTTTACCTCAACCCACAAGTTTTCTCACTTTCACCCTTGCAATTCTCTCCCCCATCCCCATGGGGAATGAGCGAGCAGCTGTGTGGTGCGTAGCTGCCTACTGGGATTAGAGCATGAGTGGGGCTGAGCTGCCCACTGGGGTTAACCCACAGCAGGTGCAGAGAGGCATGCTTCTCCTTTCCATGCCCTGGCACAGCTCCTGAGCCATGCAGTGGTTTTGTGCATCAAGAGAATGAAAGGAAAGCCTCAAACTTGGGAATCTCAATTAATTGCTGAAAGAGAGGTTCTCTGCTGCAGATTGAAGGCTTCAGAGAGAGGATCTGAAGAGAACAGCTTTGAACTAGCAAAACTTTTTGATCCTTTTGCACCTGTTGCCTCACCTCCCTGCTTTCAGGCATTGGCACCCAGAAGCATCACCACCTTTAATTTGCTCTCCTCTGAAAACTGACCAGGTGATGGGATGAAAGGAAGAAGAAGGAGAAAGGAGGTCATTACTGCTTTTTCAGTCTGCAAACAGCTGAATTTCGCAGGTATCATTCAAGTTAATTTTGCTACAAAACTTGATTGTTTGAAAGCATTCAAGGGACTCCCCTCCAGCTGCCCACCTTTGGCCCTGGCATGGGGAGCACCTCCAGGGCCCGGCTGTACAAGCACTGCAGTGACATGGCTGTGCTGGGCCTTTGTGTATCGGCCGGAGTCTGGCACTTGGAGGCACAGGGTGTTGTGCCATCGTGCACCCATAAAGGATCAAGCTGGGAAGTCAGTCTGCGAGTCAGAGTCAGCAAGGTCCATGGCCAGGCCTGGCTGTGCCCAGGCTGTGGCTGGACACCAGTACGCCCACAGCGTAGCTCAGGTCACGCTGACACTGGATTTCACATCCCCGATCCACTTCTCCCTGTTTGCAAGTACCACATCCAGGTTCGCATCACCTCTGTTGGCACATCTGGCAGCTGTGCTAAGAAGCTGGCCCCAGGAGCCTGCAGAAACCTCTGGCACTGATTGCACCCTGCAGTTTCCCCTTCCCATGAGGTCAGGGCGATTAAAGGCCCCAAGGGTGATGTGGGGTCATGAACTGGACTTCCTCAAATTGCTCACATAAGACTTTGTCCTCTTCCTCACCTGACTCCAGGTCTTTATTCCCTACCAGAGATGTCTCCCTAGACTGGTCTCTCCTGTGACCCTCACCCACAAGAGCTCACCCAATCTGCTGCCTGTCCATGGAGGACTTCCACACATGCAAGGCAGCTCCCTCACACTGAGGGCATCCCCCTCCTGATCTTCCCCACCTGTCTTTTCTCAGAGCCTGTATCCCTCCATCACGCACCTCAAGGTTCTCACCTGTCCCACCACACCTCAGCAGGCATTACATCAATTTCACAGCTCTGTGACAGCACACGGGGCTCCGGCTCTCCTCTCTGTGCTCCATGCTGAGGCCATTGGTGCACCTTTGGGCTGCAGCCCCTCAGCTTGGTGCCACCAGCGCCAACCTCAGACTTATCACAGGTCTTGCACCCAAGATCCTGTGCAAGCAAAGAGTTTCCTTCAGAGCAGAGACATGCTGGAGTGGATGGCAGATGGCAATGGCAAGGATGAAACGAGGTGCCCACACAGTGTCAAACCCTGTGCTCCCCAATGCCAGAAAGAAACAGGTTTGGACTGTGCAGTCCTGGCAGGAGAGGACTTTGCTGTCTGCAGTGTCTCTGCAGCCCAGAGGGGCCTGTGGTAGAGGTGAAGCTGATCTCCTTCAGAAGGACAAGTTGCTGTTGAAAATGTCCTTTGCTCTGGACATCCTGATAGCCGGGCACACTGTGAAAATCATTCACCTATTCTGTGATTGTATCACCAAGGTGGTGAATAAAGGGTGGGGGTAAGAAGAATCAGCTGCATTTGAAAGGGTTGGCACATGAGTGGAGACCCTGCTGTGGTGTGCCTCGTGTTCATGACACTGCCTGCATCTACTGGATAGACATAGGACAGACCTTGTCTCACTGCAGTGGTGGCATTCAGTCCTCTCACTCACACATGCCAAATCTATTCTTGATGCCCTGGCTGTCTGTTATGTAGCAGCTCTGAATGGTGATAGCTGTCCTGTCGGTCCTGCACTGCCCAGCCAGCCGTACGCTCCAGTTGTGCTGGGCAGCTTTGGCATCTGAGGGAGCACCACAGGCCTGTATTTGGCCATTAAGTTGAGCAGCTGCCCTGCAATAGGTTAGGCAATGCGGGGATGTGTCCTGGTTTCGGCTGGGACAGAGTTAATTCTCATCTTAGTAGCTGGTACAGTGCTGGGGTTTGGATTTAGTGTGAGAATAATGTTGATAACACGCTGATGTTTTTAAGTTGTTGCTAAGTAGCGCTTATCTTAAGCCAAGGATTTTTCAGTTTCCCATGCTCTGCCAGCAAGCAGGTGCACTAGAAGCCGGGAGGGAGCATAGCCGGGGCTATGCTCATAGACCTGAACTAGCCAAAGGGATATTCCATACTGTGGAACATCATGCCCAGTATATAAACGGAGGAGAGTTGGCCAGGAGGTGCAGATCGCTGCTCGGGCATCGGTCAGTGGGTGGTGAGCAATTGCATTGTGCATCACTTGTCTTTTCTTGGGTTTTATTTCTCTCTTTTTTTGTTATATTAGTTTTTATTACTAGTATTATTATTATATTTTTATTATTATTAGTTAGCATTATATTTTATTGTACTTTAGTTATTAAACTGCTCTTATCTCAACCCAGGAGTTTTACTGTTTTTTTCCTGATCCTCCTCCCCATCCCACTGGGAGGAGGGAGGAGTGAGCAGCTGCGTGGTGCTTAGCTGCTGGCTGGGGTTAAACCACGACACTACTCTATGGCCAAATACAGGTCTGTAGTGCTCTGCGAGATGCCAGGGCTGTCCAGCACAACTGCATGTGGCTGGCAGGGACCGCACAGGACCTACGGGAAAGGCGTCCGCGTGCAGAGTGGGTGTGAGACAGACACTCCAGATGGCATGTCTGAGTGAACCCGTGTCTGTTGGCTGGCGACTGAATCCACCACTGCAATGAGGCAGGGTCTGACCCACCTCCATCCAGTCGATGCAGGGCAGTTCATGAACAGGAAGCACATCACACCAGGATCTCCGCTCATTTGCCTCCTCCCAAACTCTGCCGGTTCTTCTTAAAGCCGACTCATTTGATGATACAATCAAGGAACCGTCCAAGGATTTTCACAGTATTCCTGGTTCACAGGATGTCCACACCCAAAGACATTTTCAGCAGCATCTGTCCTTCCTTGACATCAGCTTCACCTCTACCACAGGCCTTCAGGGGCTGCAGAGACACCGCAGACAGCAGAGCCCACCCCTGCTTTTCCCTGGCCTTGGGGAGAGAAGCGTTTCCTCTTTCTGTGCCTTCACATTGCCATCTGCCACCCCCTCCAGCATGTCTCTGGTCTCAAGCACAGCATTTGCATACCTTGGGTCTTGGGCACCTGGTACTGGGTTTGCCTGTGACGAGTCTGAGCTTGTCCCCAGTGCCACAGCTGAGGTGATGCAGCCCAAACGTGCACCAATGCCCTCAGCCTGGGCACAGAGAGGAGGAGCTGCAGTCCCATGTGCCACTATAGACTTTTGACATGGATGGAATAAAAGGCGAGGGGTGGTGGGACAGCTCCCAGTGGTGCTGCCATGGTGCATAGGGGCTGTTGAGGAGCGGCAGGTGGGAAGGTGGGGACGGGGATGCCCTCCATCTGAAGGAGCTTGTCCTATGTATGGAGCTCCTCTATGGGACATGCAACAGGTTGGGTGAGCCCTTGTGGGTGAGGGTGAGAGGAGAGGCCACTTAGTATGGCATCCTGGTGGGAGAGGAAGAACCTGCAACCAGGGTAAGGAAGTGGACCAAGCCTTCTTTAAGCAACCAAGAAAGTCTCCAGATCATAGAATCATGCAATCATAGAATGGTTTGGGTTTGGAAGGGACCTTAAAGATCATCTGGTTCCACCCCCCCTGCCATGGGCAGGACACCTTCCACTAGATCAGGTTGCTCAAAGCCCCATGCAACCTGGCCTTGAACACTTCCAGGGATGGGGCATCCACAACCTCTCTGGGTAACCTGTTCCAGTGTCTCACCACCCTCACCATCAAAACTTTCTTCTTATCGCCAATCTAAATCTACCCTCTTTTATTTTAAACCCGTTACACCTTGTCCTATCACTACAGGTCTTTGGTAAAAAGTCTCTCTCCATCTCATAAGCCTCCTTTAGATATTCTATGGCTGCAATAAGGTCTGTCACAGATCCTGATTTAGAATCCTGCTGACTACACCAATTTGGCATGGATGGGTGATTTAGGCCGCTTTAAGAACCACCGCCAGAGGTATCAGCAAAAGTGCTTTTATTGAAACTTAACAAGGTTTGATGGCAGGGTTCACTGTATGACTTACTGCATAAAGGATATAACGATGCCAAGTTACACGACAAAATCAAAGTTACCAATACAAAATCTTAGTGCACTCTAATACAAGGTTATGCGTGATATCGGTCACTTACCAAAGATCTGCAGTTGTTAAGAGGTCTCTCTGCCTCAAGGAGCAACCTTGAGAGGTGTCCCAGCTCAAGGGCAGATCACTGCCACGCAGCCAGCTGCTTAGCAGGGAGAGCTCAAAGAAGGCTCACTTAGGCTGTCATATTTATGGAATAAAGTGGTTGGCTCGTAGTCAAATTACATGTGATGGAAAAGGTGCATGAGACTCCTTGTACTCACAACTTTCTTTGCTCCTTGATAAATGAGCCTTGGAGGAACCACCTGCTGTTCATGTGTTAATCGCGTCATCGGTGTTCCAGTTTCCAAGCCTGTATGCATCAATGCTCACCATGTCACTCTGTTCCTTGGTGAGTTTTCAGATATAGACTGGAACTAGAGAAGTTCTTGGCCTGGTTACACCCAGGCCTTTACCTCCTTTGGAGCCTGAACCAAACTACCACTAGTTTGGTCAAGGCGTTGCGTGCATCCATCACAGGGACTCAGCTCCCATGCCTGCCACAAACCCACAAGTGGTGGGATTCCTCTTGCCTCAGTTCAGGTGGGCACACAATACAGCCTCCAGAGACGGGAAGAAATCAAATGTCACTCCTATCTTCAAGAAGGGCAAGAAGGAGGAGCCGGGGAACTACAGGCCAGTCAGCCTCGCCTCACCTCTCTCCCTGGCAGGGTGATAGAGCAGCGAATCCTGGTAACTATTTCCAGGCACATTGTAGTGGTTTTGCCTGGGATGGAGTTCATTTTTCCTTCATAGTAGCCCGTATGGAGCTATGTTTGGGATTTGTGACCAAAACAGTGTTGATGACAGGCCAGTGTTGGAGCTATTGCTGAACCATGTTTGCACAGCATCAGTCAAGGCCTTCCCTGTTCTCTCTCTTCCTCCCCAGAGAGTAAATGTTATTTGTTGAGGAGGGAAGAGCAGGGGACGTCATTTAGCAAGGCAAAACTTTACACTGTGTCTTGGTGTCCATGTCCAAGTTTTGGTAGCAGTGGGGCTGCAGAGGTGGCCTCTGTGAGAAGAGACCAGGGACTGCCTCCGTGCCAGACAGAGCTGGTTCCAGCGGGCTCCAAAATGGACCACCACCAGCCAAAACCAAGCCCATCAATGAAGCTGGTGGAACCTCTGTGACAGCGTATTTAAGAAAGGACACAACTGCTAGAGTGGGAGAGGAGAGAGGGGAAAGAAGTGTGAGAAACAGCCCTGCAAACACCAAGGCTGGTGAAGAAGGTGGGAGAGGAGGTGCTCCAGGTGCCAGAGCAGACAGTCTCCTGCAGCCCATGGAGAATACCACAGTGAAGAAGGTAATCCTACAGTCTGTGGAGGACCCAACACTGGAGACATTGGATATTTCCTGAGAGAACGGTGGCTTGAGGAGAGCCCATGCTGGAGCAGGTTTATCTCGAAGGACTGTAGCCCGTAGGAGGGACCCCATGGGAAAAGTGTTAGAATGAAGGAGTAGCAGAGAGGAACTGTTATGGACTGACCACAACCCCCATTCCCCATCCCCCTGTGTTGCTCAGGGGGAGGAGGGAGAAGAGTTGGGAACGAAGGAGTGAAGTGGAGCCAGGGAAAAAAGGGTGGGGGGAGGCCTTCCATGGGGAAGGAGATAAGGTCTTCCACCAGCCCCATGCTTCTTCCACTTCAGCCTTTGCAGAACCTCCCTAAGGTTCACTCCTCGTGTGTGTCAGCCTCTGGCCTGGCATGGGTGGCACAGGGACAAGGGCTGCTGGGGCAGGGCAGGGCGGGGTGAAGTAGCTCAGCTGGGAGAGGATTAGGCTGAAGAGCTAAAGGTTCCTGGTTCAACCCTGGGTTGCAGCAGAGGGTTTTCTCCCTTAGATTTTTGCAGAGGCTTTCTGCCTTCTTCCAGCCTGCTTGCTCTTTCCCCTCTTGCCAGAGCAGTGTCCCCGCTCTGCGGCTGCAGATCTGCAGCTTAGAAGGAGCCTTCCTCCAGCACCACAAGTCCCCAGCCTTCCCCTGGGCAGGACTCTCCTTTCAGTGCTCCTTTGGGGTGGTTTCCAGCTGTCCCTCCTTCCCTGCTCCACAGCAATTGGGATGTCTCCTTTGCGGAGTTTCTGCAAAGAGCCTGTCTCTCTTCTCTTTGCCATTCTCCGTGGTGCACAGGCTGCTCTCCGTCCTCACACACCTCCTTCACCTGGGCCTCAGTTCCCAGAGCAGAGCGTACTGCCCATGGGGCGAGGCCAACCGACCCCCCAGACTCAGGGAGAGGCACTCCCTGGAGCTGAAGGCTCTGAATGGCAGCATCCTCCCTCCAGAGATCTGTCACAGCAAGACCCTCTGATGTGCCAAGGACAGCTGACAAAGCCGTGCTGAGGATGGTCCCAGCTGTGGTGCATTGGCTCCAGATTTGTTCAGTTCACGTGCTGTCCTGAGCAGAGTTTCTTGCCCCTCTGCCTCCCTGCTCCAAATGTCTGATGAAACACAGACATGCTCCTTCTCTGGGCCATCAGCAGGGAGACACGCAGCACGGGGGACCCCTCTGGGGGGGGCCACATGAACATCCCTCTGCATCAGTCTCCCTGCCCTGCTGCAAGGGCACGGGTCGGGACAGAATATGCCAGCGGTGGCTCCACCTGGGGGTCTAGCATGGAAGGTCACCAACTGTCATATCGTGACTTCCAAACAGCCCCAGCTCAACCATTGGACATCATTTTTACTCTCCAAGTTTACCTCCCTCTGCATTTCTGATTGTCACACAGGCTTCTGTGTTCTCCATCCTCTCAGCACCAGACCCACGGCTCACAGCACAAGCGTCTCAAACTGTCCCCAATTTCCATACGCAAATATCCTCACATACTAGACGGGACTGTCCCAGACCAGCTGCAGCCCCTCACAGCCATCAGTCCCTGCCCAGAGGAAAGAAAGACCTGCTCGTGAGCTCCAACAAGCTGCTGGCTCCCTCTTGCAACCTCTTGCTGCTACGGAACCCTGCCTCGCCCATCAGGAGCACAGTGACAACTGTGATCCAGCACATCCTCCTCCATCTCCAGCTCTCAGCCTCTCCGCAGTCAACCAAGTTCAGGCCAAGAACTGGCACAGTACTGGACTACCAGTCCCACCAGAAACATGCATGTTCTAAACCCCGATGCACTTCTTGCTGCCCCCATAGCCAGCTCCCCAGGGATGCACCTCCAGAGAAGTTTGGCTTTGGAACTGAGTGCAAGTGACAGGGAGGAGACGGAGACACTGTCTGTCCAAGCAAGGTTACCGTCTTGCCAGCTTTGAGCATGAGCTTGAAAATGCTTGGCTGCAGGACAGTGCCTGCAGGACCATCGCTGCTCCAAAAGAGTCCTTCTAGGTTTTCTTCAGCAAATTGCTGAGGATGGGCTTTGGGCCGATGTGTGCAAAGCAGAATAGACGAGCAGTCCATCCCCGTTAACTCCACTGTCCTGGTTTCAGCTGGGATAGAGTTAATTTCTTCCTAGTAGCTTGGTATAGTGCAGTGGTTTGGATTTAGTAGGAGAATAATCTGATAACACACTGATGTTTTTAGTTGTTGCCAAGTAGTGTTTATACTAGAGCCAAGGACTTTTGGAGCTTCTCATGCCCAGCCAGCAAGAAGGCTGGAGGGGCTGTGCTGGGTTTGTGTAGCAAGGGAGGGGCTACAGGGGTGGCTCCTCTGAGAAGCTGCTAGAAGCTCCCTGGCTCCAACCTGGACCCGCCTCTGGCCAAGGCGAGCCAAATCAGCAACGGTGTTTGTGCCTCTGTGATAGCGTATTTAAGAAGGGAAAAAAAACCTCCTCAGGGGGTGGTGAGAGTACAGATGGAGAAGAAGAAGAAGAGGAGGAGGAGGGAGGAGGAGGAGGAGGGAGGAGGAGGAGGGAACAGCAGCAGCAGCAGCAGCCAGCAGCAGTAGTAGTAGTAAAGAGAGCAGGAGAGGAAGAAGAAGATGGCTGAAGAAGAGGAGCTCCAGTGAGGAGAGGAGTGGGATGTGAGAGAAACAGCCATGCAGACACCGAGGTCAGTGAAGATGGAGGAGAGGGAGGAGGTGCTCCGGAGCAGAGATTCCCCTGCAGCCCGTGGTGAGATGGCAGGCTGTCCCCTGCAACCATGAAGGGTTAATGCAGAGCAGAGATTCCCCTGCAGCCCGTGGAGGACCCCACGGAGGAGCAGGTGGCTGGGCCCAGAAAAGGCCGTGACTCTGTGGTGAAGCCCACGCTGGAGCAGTTTACGGAGGACTGCAGTGCATGGAAAGGACTTGAGTTGGAGAAAATCATGGGGGGCTGACCCCTGGGAGAGGGACCCCACGCTGGAGCAAGGGAAGAGTGTGAGGAGCCCTCCCCCTGTGGAAGGAGCGGCAGAGACAATGTGGGACGAACTGACTGCAACCCCCATTCCCCGGCCCCCTGCGCCACTGGGAGGATGTGGTAGAGGTATCGGGAGCAAAGCTGAGCCCGGGAAGTAAGGAGGGGCGGGGGGAAGGTGTGTTTCTAAGATAATGGTTCTATTTCTCATCATTCTACTCTGATTTGGTTGTTAACAAATTAAATTGGGTTATTTTTCCCCAAAATCGAGTCTGTTTTGCCTGTGACCATAAATGGTGAGTGATCCCTCCCTGTCCTTGTCTCAACCCATGAGCTTTTTTTGCTGTATTTTCTCCTCCCCATCCCGCGGGGGGGGAGTGAGCGCGGCTGCGTGGTGCTTTGCTGCCAGCTGGGCTTAAACCATGACAGGGCACAAGAAGTTGGGAGGGGACACAGCCTGGACAGCTGACCCAAACTGGCCAAAAGGATATTCCATACCATATGATGTCATGCCCAGTACAAAAACTGGAGGGAGTTGGGGGAGTTGGCTGGGACGGGCAGATCGCTGCTCAGGGACTAACTGAGCAATTGCATTGTGCATCACTTGTTTTGTATATTCTAATTCTTCTAGTATTATTATTGTCATTTTACTATTATTATTATTATTATCATCATCATTATTATTATTATTATTTTCTTCCTTTCTGTGCTATTAAACTGTGTTTATCTCAACCCATGAGTTTTACTTTTTTTCGATTCTCTCCCCATCCCACTGGATGGGGGGAGTGAGCGAGCGCTGCTGCTGCTTAGTTGCTGGCTGGGGTTAAACCACGACATCCACTCGACCACTCCAGAAGTTCAGGGTGACTGTGGTCTGGTTTTGATTCCTCCAAACCCTCTCTGCCAGGCAGGGGCTCAGCAGCCAAAAATCTGTGGCACTGGGTGACACAATTGCCCCAGCTGTACCACCACGAGGACACCATCCCTGCCTGTGATCAAACCATCCTTTGAGTTAACAGCTGGACATGCTCACCCACCCTGCCACGGAGACCCCAGGGCTGTCCCGGGGCACAGCTTTGCCGTCAGGACAGTCCTCAGTGCTGAAAGAATTGGAAGGTCCCTGAGCCCAGCCCACACCCCCAGCCCCATGGAGATGGAAGCCTGCCCTTCACCCCACCTCCAGGGAAGCTGCGGGGCAGAGGAGTGCAGAGGGAGGCCCAGTGCCTGGAGGAGGGGGAGTGAGGTTTCTGCTCCGTGTCCCCTCCACCGCATGCCCTGGAGTGCCACCAGAGCCTGGGGGCACCTCGCCCCAGGGAGGGCATTTCCCTCACTCTGTTGCGTTGTTCTTGCTGTGGAGCTGGGGACAGATGTGCCACAGAGGGCTGTTGCCCTGGGTGGCAGAGGAGGCTCAGGGGAAGGGGTTTTCTCTTCTCCATCAAAACACCCTGGAGTGGGCCAGAGCATGGGAGCAGCACCTGCAGCAAGAGCCTCGTCCTGCCCCATCGCCCTGCAGAGATGTTGAAGGGGCAGCACTCTGCAGTGCAGCCCTGGGCCAGGCTCAGACCCCAGCAGAGAGGCAGTCCCAACTTCCCCCGTCTCAGAAGGATTCAAGGGCTGTTTTCTGCAGAGGGGCCCTGGGCAGCCAGGGGACAACAGGACTGTACTTGTCATAGATACACGATGGGAGGAGAGTGTCTCCTGCTGGCAGGTCAAGGGGATGGAGCCCAGTGGCCGAGCACCCGCTTTGCATGTGGGAGGTCCTGGGTTTGATCCCCATCTCCAGGGGGTGCTTTTGCCCTGACTCCCCAGCCAGGTCCTGCCCTAGTGTCAAACCCTCCTTGCCACCCACCCCCTGTGTGAGAGGTTTCTCTGCCCAGGGGTGCTGGGGCAGGTGAAAGCCCCAGCTGAGGGAGAGGGACCCTGACTCAGCTCCCAGCAGCACCTGCTTTAGGGGCGGGACAGAAAATCTCTTCTGCCATGGCCATGTGCCCATGTGAGCATCCTCCTGGATGGGCCCTTCTCCAGGTCAGGGGCTGAACCACGGCTTTGGGCTGCAGCACAAAAGCATCCTTCCTCCATCCCCCTGGCCCTCCAAGAGCACTGGGGAAAGGTGCCCCCATCCCTCTGGTACCTGCGAGGCAGCAGGAGGGCAGGGGTGGGGGCTGGAGTGCAGCAAGAGGAGGGGGTCCCAGGGCTGCTGTGGGCCTTACAGCCCCTGCCCAGGAAGAAGGCAGCTCTGCAGCTGTGACAAGAGTGCTTGGGGTTTGCAAGGGCCCAGGGCAGCAGGAGCAGCCCATGGAGACTGGGGTCCCGGCAGAGCCAGAGGAGAGGGAATCCCAGTCCCGTGTGTCCCAGGAAGTGGCTCTGCACCCTGTGCCGGGGCAGTGGGGAGCAGAGCTGCCTCCTAACCACTGTGGGAGGTGATCCACAGGCCATGATCCCCCTGGGGCTGGCTGGGGTGTTCAGGGCACTGTGGGCACCTTATGGCTCACATCTGTGGGACCACAGCCCAGGGTTCACCCTGACATGGCAGCTGGTGTGGCCTCTGCACTGTGGGACCAGCGTGGCCCCGGCAGGGCCTGGGGGAAAGAGCAGCTGGGAAACCCCAGGGTGAGGAGATGGGCGCTCCCACTGGGTGCATCATGGGAACTTGGCAGAGAGCCATTTTTGTTGGAAACTGTGGCTGGCAGGATGGAAATGTCTCCGTCAGCAGAAATATTCCCCAGGGACCATGGGCTCTTGCAGCCACAAAGCCTGAACCCAGGTCGTTGTCCCTGAGACGTGCCCCTTCCCCACTGCCATGTCTTTGTGCTCTGCTCCCACGCGATCAGCCTCAGGGACACACCCCGACCCCTGGGCAGGCAAGCACCAGCTCTGGGTCAAAGCCCCCAGAGACTTTTAATAAGAACAGATATGGATGCACGGCGTAAAATGGGAATAAAAATAGAGGAAACTCCAGGTGGTTTCTGCTGCCCGTGGTTAAAGGGAGATGGTTCCCTGGTGCTCACAGCTCTCCCAGCTGCACAGACATCTCCTCCCTCCTGGCTGCACCCAGCCCCATGGCAGGGACCGGCTCTCCTGGCCTGGGGCTCCGGGACTGCTGTGCACCCAGCTCCGGTGTCACAGCCTTTGTGTCCTCAGGGGGATGTGCCAGAGACACCTCTTCAGCATCGTCATAGCCCGCTCTCTGGGACAGGGACCAGGCATCTCCCTTAGCTCCAGGGGCACCAGCACTTCTGGGAGCACAGGTTTGCCCCTGCCAGCAGCAAAGGAAGGCCATTGCACGTTCACCCCATGGGGTACCCCTCCTTGTCTGTACATCACCTTCCTCCCTTCTCCTCACCAGTCCTGAGATGTTCACCTCCCTCTCCAACCCCTGGTCCCCCAAAAGAAAACTCCCGGAGCAGGTTCCCCTGTCCCAGGAGGCTGGGCTCTCAGTACAGCAGCAATTCATCCGGCACCAGGGATGGCACCCCAGGAACCGGCAGCGCTCTCTTTCCCTCTCACCTCCAGGTGCATCCCGGGCCCTGCTCCTCCTCTGGCACCCTGGGCATTTCCCAGTCTCCCTGTCCAGACACGGGATCCTCCCCAGGGTCAGAAACCTCCCTGGCATCAT
Source organism: Gymnogyps californianus (assembly GCF_018139145.2). NCBI lineage: Eukaryota > Metazoa > Chordata > Aves > Accipitriformes > Cathartidae > Gymnogyps > Gymnogyps californianus. Next base: position 43,713 of record NW_026114268.1, on the reverse strand, counting down.
CATAGCCATCCACTGGGTCACCTCCGGGCAGAACAGGGATGTCTGAAAGGAGAGGGGAGCTGGTGACAGTGAGAAGATGCATCCTGCAGAGCAGAGGATGGGAGGATGCACAGGGACACAGGGCTGAGACACTGGTGTTGGCAGCACCACAGGAGACCCCCCCATGTCCTCCCCAACTCTGACGGTGACACTCAGTGACACTGCTGTCCATCACATGTCTGCAGGGAGATCAACCCCTCCTACCCCCATTACCTGGTGCTGACCCTGGACCATCCTCCTCCTTGCTGTCCCCAGGGTACGGCTGCAGCTTGGTCAGGGACCCCTCTGAATAGGAGCCTGGAGAGAGGCGCAGCAGGTGTCATGGGAGTGCGCTCTGCTGACCTGCCTTGTGGTCAGTGCTGCTGGGGACGGGGGACCCAGGGAACCAGGGCTGTGTGGGGAGGAGGGCTCAGGACTCACCCTGCTCCCCTGGGACCACCCTGTCTCAAAGGGGCTCCCAGAGATGCCCCGGGACAGCCCCTTCCCTCACCCCTCGGGTGTCAGATGGGGTGCAGGGGCAGGAAGAGAGGGGCTGTCCCCAGCTGGGATGGGCAGAGCTGGTGGGGAGGAAGCTTCACTCCTGGGCCCAGGACCTGGCTGCTCTCCCCACAGACCCCATGGCCCCAGCGCCCCAGGGCCAGGGGGCTGCAGGGGGTCAGTCTGGAATGGGGGCCAGTGGAAAGAGCCCTGCAGATGTGGCCCCTGGGAAGAACCCACACCCACCTGAGCCGCTGAACCTCTCCTGCTTCTCCCCCGCTGGGCTGTAACCAATCTCCTCGTACACGGCCTCAGGAAAGGCTCCCAAGCTCTCTCAGAACCTGCAGACAGAAGCATGGCTGGCCCAGAGATGGGCAGAGAGGGGACGCAACCCCACTCTGCTCCCCCAGCCCTGGGCCAGCCCAGGGCTGTCCCCACAGCACAGACCCGCTGTGCTGTCCGGTCACCGCTACTGCCTCAGTGAGGGCAATGTCCCCATAGAGATGGTCTGGGGCAGCAACGCCCTCACACTATCTCCTCAGAGATAGCTGTTCTGCCCCTGGCCCCTGCGTCAGCTCCCTGCTGCTGAGCTTGGAGTAGCTCCCACCTTTCCCCTCCTCCTGGAGCTGCCCCCGCTCTGCCCATGGATCCATAACACAGCCTGTGCCCTGCTGGGGGGAGCTCAGGGTTGGATGGAGGAACAGCCTGGAGGTCTGAAACCACGGGGATGGACCCTGCTGCCCTGCGCTCCTCCTGGCATCTCACCTGACCCAGAGCCCTCTCCAGCGCTGCCCAGAGGGCTGCCAGTGGCACGTCCTCGCCTGTCCTCCTCTGCTCCCACCTCCCCCAGCCCAGCTCTGCCATTTCTCTCCCTGCCCCATCCCTAACTCTCCCGTGTCTGGAGCCTTTCTGCTGGTCAGGCAGTCAATGGGACAGTATATGGGACAGCAGGCAGCACACACTTGTCCCCCAGCTCTGCCTGTACCACTCACTGACACCCAACAGCACCCCTGGCTTTGCCAGGTGGCATCCTGGCCCAGGACTTCAGGGAAAGGACCCACCTCTACGCCCAGCCCTGGCGCTTTGCACAGCCAAGAGGGCCAGGAGCAGGCAGAGAAGGGCTCCCAGGATGATGCAGATGATGATGGGCAATGAGACTCTCCCGCTGCCAGTTGGACGGTCCCGGGTGGGATCTGCATGGCAGGAAGACAGAAAGGCAGCACCAGGGCAGGGAGAGGTGGGGGGCCGGACATACCCGTCCTGACCCCCATTACAGTGGGGGTAAGGGACCCCGGGGCAAGAGTGATGGGGTAGCTCTCACCCTACTGGGTAAATGACAGCCCTCCCCAACCCCCCAACAAGTACCCCGATGCCTCCTCCTGGGATTTTCACACCCTGGCAAGTAGCCCCTTCCCTCTGGCTGTGGGTCACAGCCTGGCCCGAGAAGACCCAGTGCTGGCGGGAGGACAGGTTACCTGCTCGGGGGTTGGTGCTGCTGTCCTGGGTGCAGCTGCAGAGGAGGAGAAGGAGAGCTGGGCTCAGAGGGTTGGTGTGAGGGTCCCAGGGAGCCTCCTCTCTGACACGCCGTGTGTGTGTGTCTGCGTGTGTGGTTTGCGCAGACATCCCTGACACATCCCACCCAAATTGCCCCTCCTGCGGAGCTGGTCAGGGTGGCCGGGACAGAGCCCAGGGCCCTGCTCTGGGCTGTGGGCAGTATGGTGCAGGTAGCCTGGGAGGTGGCCCTGGGGGCTGCAGAGCCCTGTGGGCAGAGGCCGGAGGACATCCAGCCCCACAGAGGCTGCTGCCCACTTGGCACCAGGCTCCCATGCTCTGCAGGGATGGTCTGGCTCTCAGGAGCTCTGGGGCCATTCTGGGACCCAGTGGGGAAAACGCCTGCCCCGGCTCCTTACCAATACCCCCGTGAGAGGTCCCAGCCCTGCCGCTCACCGGAGCAGCGCACACCAGCGTCCTCCTTATGCCGGCAGGCACCACTGTCTCCAGGCCGGGCCCAGCAGTCCTGCAGCGATGGCTCTGTACCCCGGCACTCCACCTGCTCCAGCCAGATGGGGCCTGTCCCCTCCCCAAATGCAGCCTCATCCAGAGCAGACACTGCGGGGCCACAGCCCAGCTGCCTGCATGCCACCTCAGCATCCTGCATGTCCCAGGAGTCGTCGCACACTGTCCCCCAGGAGCCACGGTACCAGACCTCCACTCTGCCCGAGCACCCATTCTCTCCTCCCACGGCACGAATCTTCTCCCTGTCTGGAGAAGGCAGAGACCTCCCATGGCACCAGGACAGCAGACAGAGCCCTGCCAGGTGAGAGGGGCACGCAGAGGAGCAGCTACCTGTGCAGCTCGTGGTGTTGGGGCACGCTGCCATTGGGGTCGGGGGTGTTTCTGGCCCTCTCTGCAGAAGGAAATGCTGTGGTGAAGGGGCTGCTGCAGGGGTGTCGTGCAGCAGAGAGTGGGGCTGAGCTCTGCTCGCACCTCCCTGTGCCACCTCACTCACGGCAGCAGCTGAATCCCGGTCATTCAGGGAACACGCATGGCAATGTGGGGGACCCTGACTGCTCAGCCCCAAAGGGCCCCTGGTTCACAGAGCAGCAGGAGGGTGTCCATGGAGGGGATGCTCCTGGGAGCCCTGGCTGGTCTCTTCTGAGACCTTGCCTGCAGACACCTCTGCCTGCCTCCCCCTGGGCTCTGCTGGGAGCCTGGCTGGCAACTGCTGGTGAATGTGTGGGGCTCTGAGAGCTGAAGTCCCGTTTGTGCCACCAGCAGCAGCAGGGTCTGGCACGTAAAGTAAAAGCCCCTGTGGGCTCTGTCTCTGCTTTTGACAATGCCCAGCAGCGAGCAGGGGCTGGGGGATGCTGGTGCCTGGCTAGCTCAGAATTACCATTGCAGGTGATGTGGGTCTCGTCTCGCAGGTCATCGCACGACTGCGGGTCCCAGGGAGTGGAGGGACACTGCCAGAAAAAGTTGTTTCTCTCCCCACACTCCACGCGATCCAGCCAGGCAGGGCCAGACACCTTGCCAGAGGGCAGGCGTGTTTCCAGGGACCCTCTGTCCCCACAGCCCAGCAACTTGCATGCCAGCGACACCGTTTTGGGAGTCATTGAGTTGGAGCAAACAATCCCCCACGTCCCGTTGTAGAAAACCTGCAGGCGCCCAGAGCAGCCATCGCTGTTCTCCAGCCTCAGGGCCACGAACTCTGGTAGGAAAGGCCCCAAAGGGGAACAAGCTGGTCCGGGGCTGTGGGAGCAGGGATGCCCCTGCAACGCGCAGGCCCTCAGCCAGGCAAAGGCATGGCCAGCAAGTCCCCCTTGCACCCAGGGGCAGAGAGAAGTCCCTGATGGACAGACAGCCCTGCCCTTCCTGCTAACCCTCGGGACAGCTAGCTCCCCAGGGACCCTCGGTGGGACTGAGGGGACCTGTGTGTGGGCGTCCCCAGGATGGGCTCAGGCAGGGGCTCAGAGGCAGCCAGGAACAGCCTCGGCCATTGCTGGCTCTCCAACCTCGTGCCAGCCTCCCTGGGCACTGGGGTCCCACCACAGCTCCCAGCACAGACCTGAGCAGACGACTCCTGCGTCCTCTTTGTGCCAGCAGTCGTGCTGCCCCAGGACTCTGCCAGGCAGTCCCAGAGAGCAGCTTCGGCCCCAGAGCAGTTCACGCTGTCCAGCCAGATCTGACCGGAGCCTTCCCCAAACCGAGCGGAGCCAACCGCCTCCACCGCCCCTCCGCAGCCCAGCTGCTGGCAAACGACAGCGGCGTCATGCAGGTCCCAGCCGTCATCGCAGATGGTCCCCCAGCTGCCCTGGTAGTAGATCTCCACTCTCCCCGCACAGCGCCCGGGCCCATTCACCAGCCGGACCTGTCGGCTCCCTGCAGCGGTAGAAACCCCAGCAGCCATCAGGGGCCGGCTGCCCGCCCAGCCCAGAGCCTGGGGGGCCTGTGCAGCGCCACTCACCCCAGCAAACGGCCCCCACGTCCTCTGCAATCCCTGCTGCCAGCACGCTCTCAGGCAGGGAGGTGTTGCAGAGAGTCAAGTTGGCCTCGTGCCCTGTGCACCGGACCCCTCGCAGCCCCACAGGACCCGTCCCTCTCTGGGCCTTCAGGGAGGTGTAGGCTGTCTCTGCCTTTCCGCACTGCAGCTGCCGGCACACCACGCTGGCCTCCTGCATGTCCCACTGGTCATCCAGGACTCTGCTCCACATCCCATGCTGGAAGATCTCCAAACGTCCATCACACCGACTCTCTCCACCCACCAGCCGTAGGGATGCAGAGCTGGCTGAGCCTGGGGAGAGCAGCCATGCCCCAGCCCTTGATGGCACCGGGACCCCAGAAACCTGTGGCAAGTCTGTAGGCTCTGGTGCCCTTGCAGCACCCTGGAGCTCCAGGGCCAGGGCTCCACGGGTTGCTTTCCCAGTCCCTGAGCCTTCTCGAGCAAGACACCAGCTTTGCTCTTGGCAGGGCAGAGCCACCCAATACATCCCTGCTGAGGCAGGTGGGGCAGCTCCCACAGGAGGGAACAGCAGCCGGTGGTGGCCCAGGGACGGGCAGTGCTGGGACAAGCCTTGTCCAACCTCAGCCCACACGTCTCTGCCCCTCTGCATCCCTGGGGATGGGGGACTGGGAAGCAGTGTCCCTGGAAGGGAGCAGAGTGAGGAAGGCCTTTCCAAGCAAACGGGACAAGTTTGGGACTTGTGCTGACCAGAAGCCAGGGCAAAGCCAGCCCAGCTCTACAGCTCACTCCCCTGGTCTGCTGCTGCTGCTGCTGCTGGGGGCAGTCGGGCAGCCCCTGTGGGTGGTGGGATCAGGCTCTGCGGGTCTCTCTGTGGAGCTGAGACAGGGCTGTCTGCAGCCAGAGGGGTGGAGCTGAGCCCTGAAGCCCTGTTCTGGGCCTGTCCCGCAGCAGGAGAGCAGAGGAGCCCAGGCCTGGCGGTGGCCACAGGGCTGAGCTGCCGCCCCGGGGGGCAGAGAGCCTGCCCCTCTTCAGTCCTCCCCAGCTGTCCCGTGGCAGAGGGGTCGGTCTGAGCAGCCTAAGCCCTCCAGATTGCCCCTGGGGAATTCAGAGTTTCTCCAGGGAGAAATTCACCCCGGTGCTGCCACAGAGTCCCCTGCTTTGGGTGGCCGTGTCACTCCCAAGGGAAAAATGGAGTTAATCCAGTGTTTACCCAGCACTCACCTGAGCAAATGACAGCAGCGTCGTTCTCGTGGGAGCACAGTGAGGCCCCCAGGGTGGTCACTGGGCACTGTCCCAGGTGGGCTTCAGTCCCATCACAGTGGAACGAGTCTCTCCAGACGGGGCCACTTCCTCTCCCAAAATGCCCTCCTCTGGGAATGGACTCGGCAAACCCGCAGTCGAGGTGATGACAGAGAACGTGGGCATCCAAGAGGTCCCATCGGGAGGCACAGAGGGTGCCCCAGGTCCCCAGCACCTGGACCTCCACCCTCCCATCACACGCCGTGCTGCCGTTCACCAGCCTGAACCTTGTGTACTCTGGGGACAGAGAAGGATTAGTAGGGGCAGATGCTCCTTCGGGAGCTTGAGAAGAGGCCAAATGGACAGCCTGCCTTTCTCCTCCTGCTGCACGACTTTAGGGCTCTAGACAACCACATCACCCCTCCTGTCCTCACACTCAGCACAGCAAAGTCCCTGCCCTGCTCCCCCGTCCCCAGCACACCCCGTGTGTAACACCCCACCCTGAGTCCTTACGTGTGCAGGTGACATGCGCAGCATGGGTGCAGGGCCGGTCCCTGGGGGATCCTTTGGGGCAGGACATGAGAAAGGATTCATTCCCCACACACTGCAGCTCTCTGTCCCAGATGGGACCGACCCTTCTCCAAAGTGAGCTGCCTCAGTGATGGGCAGGGCCACGCCACACTGCAGCTCCCTGCAGACCACGTCAGCAGCTTTGGGACCAAAGTCTGAGTCACACACAGTTTTCCACTGGTCCCTGTCGTGGATCTCCACGCGTCCTGAGCAGGGGCTGTCCCCTCCAACCAGCCGGACAAATCCTGGAGCAATGAAAGATCCCTGCGAGTTCCCAGTACCCTCTGGCAGTTACATGCCCATGTCCCACCTCATCTTCAAGGCAGCTGCAGGCAAAGAGCCCCACGAGCACCCCGGCAGCTCCCAGTGGATGCTGATGGCAAAAACACCAAGGACCCCCTGCCATTCTTCAGACACCAGCACAGCACTTGTGGGCTTGCTTCTCTCCCAAACCCCCAGCTGTAGGCACTGCTCAGATAAACTGCCGCTGCAAGAGAGCTCGGGCTTCCTGGCACCAGGCCCAGGCACTGCAGCGTCTGGAGCACTTGGGGCCCAGGGAGACAGGCCCAGGCGCTGTTGGCTGCTGCAGCCTGCTCTGCCCACCTAGCTCAGGGCCAGGCTGAGGAACCCCTTGGAGCTGCCAGAAACACATCCCTCTCTCAGGGGATCTCAGGCTCTTGGGGTACTGCCGTAAGATAGGACATGTCACAGGATACAGGTATGGCACGGCTGTATCTGCAGTCAGTGTCTGTACCAGCACCCGCTCTGGCGCCTGCCCAGGGAAGGGGTCCTCAGCCAGGGCCAGAGCGCACTGCCAGGCACACACCTCCCCGTCCCATGGCCGGGCAGAGGGCAGGAGCGTGGGCAGTGGAGCAGCCCTGGGCTGACATAAGCTCCCAGTGCAAGGACAGGCACCAAGGATAGTGCAAGTGCTGGCAAAGCCCCTGTGGCACAGGGCAGCCAGGGGCTGGGTAGGCAGGAGAGGTCATTACTGCCTGCACAGAGCCGTGTCGCCATAGGCTGGTTCTCGCGGGGTGACCCTGGGAATGAGATGAGGTGCCACGTGCCACCCTGCTCTTCTGCCCAAGGCCAGCACTCCTCCCCTCTGAACATCCCCTTTGCTTGGCTGAGGGACTCGTGTCTGGCAGGGGGCACAACCCAAAAGTCCCTGCCCATCTCGTGCCCTTCCCTGGGGCTGTTGGTGGCTGCGTGAGCAGTTCCAGTGCCTCTGGCATGGTGGGACCCGGCCCCGGCAATGCTACACAGGTCCTGGCTGAATGGGAGGAGAAAGATGGGAACCAAGAGACACCATGGGGCAGGGAGGGAATTCATCTCCCAGCCCCAGGAACTGACCAAGGGTGGGCTGAGCCACCTCGGTGGGCTGTGGGCACCCGGGGAGGGCTCCCATTGCTCTTTCCCCAGGGACTGGCGACACCAGCAATGACAGTCCCAGCTCACCACTGTGACCCCCTCCACCAGGCCCTGCTCTGGCATCCATTCGTTTCTCCCTGAGGGCACAGCCAGGTCCCTTCCCCTGTCCCAGCCCCAAAGACAGGGAACGGGCTGACCCTTACCTGAACATGTCACTCCAGCATCCTCACGTGAAACAGTTGTGTTGACCCCATCCTCGTGTTTGCAGTCAGACAGGGCAGACTCGGTGCCATGACAACAACATCATCATCCAAATGGGGCCTGATCCTGCCCCAAAGTGTCCTTGGTCATGAGCTTTGAGGGCAGATCCACAGCTCAGCTGCTTACAAACCACTGCAGCAGCCTCCATGTCCCAGAAGTCACCACACACGGTGCCC
>NW_026114268.1:0-35119 GCF_018139145.2 Gymnogyps californianus | reverse complement strand
TGCCCTCCTGCTGCCTCGCAGGTACCAGAGGGATGGGGGCACCTTTCCCCAGTGCTCTTGGAGGGCCAGGGGGATGGAGGAAGGATGCTTTTGTGCTGCAGCCCAAAGCCGTGGTTCAGCCCCTGACCTGGAGAAGGGCCCATCCAGGAGGATGCTCACATGGGCACATGGCCATGGCAGAAGAGATTTTCTGTCCCGCCCTAAAGCAGGTGCTGCTGGGAGCTGAGTCAGGGTCCCTCTCCCTCAGCTGGGGCTTTCACCTGCCCCAGCACCCCTGGGCAGAGAAACCTCTCACACAGGGGGTGGGTGGCAAGGAGGGTTTGACACTAGGGCAGGACCTGGCTGGGGAGTCAGGGCAAAAGCACCCCCTGGAGATGCCGGGGATCAAACCCAGGACCTCCCACATGCAAAGCGGGTGCTCGGCCACTGGGCTCATCCCCTTGACGCCTGCCAGCAGGAGACACTCTCCTCCCATCGTCTATCTATGACAAGTACAGTCCTGTTGTCCCCTGGCTGCCCAGGGCCCCTCTGCAGAAAACAGCCCTTGAATCCTTCTGAGACGGGGGAAGTTGGGACTGCCTCTCTGCTGGGGTCTGAGCCTGGCCCAGGGCTGCACTGCAGAGTGCTGCCCCTTCAACATCTCTGCAGGGCGATGGGGCAGGACGAGGCTCTTGCTGCAGGTGCTGCTCCCATGCTCTGGCCCACTCCAGGGTGTTTTGATGGAGAAGAGAAAACCCCTTCCCCTGAGCCTCCTCTGCCACCCAGGGCAACAGCCCTCTGTGGCACATCTGTCCCCAGCTCCACAGCAAGAACAATGCAACAGAGTGAGGGAAATGCCCTCCCTGGGGCGAGGTGCCCCCAGGCTCTGGTGGCACTCCAGGGCATGCGGTGGAGGGGACACGGAGCAGAAACCTCACTCCCCCTCCTCCAGGCACTGGGCCTCCCTCTGCACTCCTCTGCCCCGCAGCTTCCCTGGAGGTGGGGTGAAGGGCAGGCTTCCATCTCCATGGGGCTGGGGGTGTGGGCTGGGCTCAGGGACCTTCCAATTCTTTCAGCACTGAGGACTGTCCTGACGGCAAAGCTGTGCCCCGGGACAGCCCTGGCTGGGGTCTCCGTGGCAGGGTGGGTGAGCATGTCCAGCTGTTAACTCAAAGGATGGTTTGATCACAGGCAGGGATGGTGTCCTCGTGGTGGTACAGCTGGGGCAATTGTGTCCCAGTGCCACAGATTTTTGGCTGCTGAGCCCCTGCCTGGCAGAGAGGGTTTGGGGAATCAAAACCAGACCACAGTCACCCTGAACTTCTGGAGTGGTCGAGTGGATGTCGTGGTTTAACCCCAGCCAGCAACTAAGCACCACGCAGCGCTCGCTCACTCCCCCATCCAGTGGGATGGGGAGAGAATCGAAAAAAAGTAAAACTCGTGGGTTGAGATAAACACAGTTTAATAGCACAGAAAGGAAGAAATAATAATAATAATGATGATGATGATAATAATAATAATAATATATAATAGTAAATGACAATAATAATACTAGAAGAATTAGAATATACAAAACAAGTGATGCACAATGCAATTGCTCAGTTAGTCCCTGAGCAGCGATCTGCCCGTCCCAGCCAACTCCCCCAACTCCCTCCAGTTTTTGTACTGGGCATGACATCATATGGTATGGAATATCCTTTTGGCCAGTTTGGTCAGCTGTCCAGGCTGTGTCCCCTCCCAACTTCTTGTGCCCTGTCATGGTTTAAGCCCAGCTGGCAGCAAAGCACCACGCAGCCGCTCACTCACTCCTCCCCCGCCGGGATGGGGAGGAGAAAATACAGCAAAAAAAGCTCATGGGTCGAGACAAGGACAGGGAGGCATCACTCATCATTTATGGTCTCAGGCCAAAACAGACTCGATTTTTGGGAAAAATAAACCAATTTAATTTGTTAACAACCAAATCAGAGTAGAATGATGAGAAATAGAACCATTATCTTAGAAACACACCTTCCCCCCCCCTCCTTACTTCCCGGCCTCAGCTTTGCTCCCATACCTCTACCACATCCCCCCCAGTGGCACAGGGGGCCGGGGAATGGGGGTTGCAGTCAGTTCGTCCCACATTGTCTCTGCCGCTCCTTCCACAGGGGGAGGGCTCCTCACACTCTTCCCTTGCTCCAGCGTGGGTTCCTCTCCCAGGGGTCAGCCCCCATGATATTTCTCCAACTCAAGTCCTTTCCATGCACTGCAGTCCTCCGTAAACTGCTTCCAGCGTGGGCTTCACCACAGAGTCACGGCCTTTTCTGGCCCAGCCACCTGCTCCTCCATGGGGTCCTCCACGGCCTGCAGGGGAATCTCTGCTCTGCATTAACCCTTCATGAGTTGCAGGGGACAGCCTGCCATCTCACCACGGGCTGCAGGGGAATCTCTGCTCCAGAGCACCTCCTCCCTCTCCTCCATCTTCACTGACCTCGGTGTCTGCATGGTTGTTTCTTCTCTCAACATCCCACTCCTTCTCCTCACTGGAGCTCCTCTTCTTCAGCCATCTTCTTCTTCCTCGCCTGCTTCTTTACTACTACTACTACTGGCTGCTGCTGCTGCTGCTTGCTGCTGCTGCTGCTGTTCCCTCCTCCCTCCTCCTCCTCCTCCTCCTCCTCCTCCTCCTCCTTCTTTCTTCTTCTTCTTCTTCTTCTTCTTTTTTCTTTTCTTCTTTTCTTCTTCTTCTTCTTCTTCTTCTTCTTTCCATCTTCCTCTCACCACCCCCTGAGGAGTTTTTTTTTTTCCCTTCTTAAATACGCTATCACAGAGGCACAAACACCGTTGCTGATTGGCTCGGCCTTGGCCAGAGGCGGGTCCGGGTTGGAGCCAGGGGAGCTTCTAGCAGCTTCTCACAGGAGCCACCCCTGTAGCCCTCCCTTGCTACACCAACCCAGCACAGCCCCTCCAGCCTTCTTGCTGGCTGGGCATGAGAAGCTCCAAACTCCTTGGCTCTAGTATAAACACTACTTGGCAACAACTGAAAACTAATCAGTGTGTTATCAAGATTATTCTCCTACTAAATCCAACCACTGCACTATACCAGCTACTAGGAAGAAAATTAACTCTATCCCAGCTGAAACCAGGACAGTGGAGTTAAGGGGATGGACTGCTCGTCTATTCTGCTTTGCACACACGGCCCCAAAGCCCATCCTCAGCAATTTGCTCAAAGAAAACCTAGAAGGACTCTTTTGGAGCAGCGATGGTCCTGCAGGCACTGTCCTGCAGCCAAGCATTTTCAAGCTCATGCTCAAAGCTGGCAAGACGGTAACCTTGCTTGGACAGACAGTGTCTCCGTCTCCTCCCCTGTCACTTGCACTCAGTCCAAAGCCAACTTCTCTGGAGGTGCATCCCTGGGGAGCTGGCTATGGGGCAGCAGAAGTGCACGGGGTTAGAACATGCATGTTTCTGTGGACTGTAGTCCAGTATGTCAGACCATTCCTTGGCCCGACTGGTTGACTGCGGAGAGGCTGAGGCTGGAGATGGAGGAGGATGTGCTGGATCACAGTTGTCACTGTGCTCCTGATGGGCGAGCAGGGTTCCGTAGCAGCAAGAGGTTGCAAGAGGGGAGCCCAGCAGCTTGTTGGAGGCTCACGAGCAGGGTCTTTCTTCCTCTGGGCAGGGACTGATGGCTGTGAGGGGCTGCAGCTGGTCTGGACAGTCCCGTCTAGTATGTGAGGATATTTGCGTATGGAAATTGGGGACAGTTGAGACGCTTGTGCTGTGAGCCGTGGGTCTGGTGCTGAGAGGATGGAGAACACAGAAGCCTGTGTGACAATCAGGAAATGCAGAGGGAGGTAAACTTGGAGAGTAAAAATGATGTCCAATGGTTGAGCTGGGGCTGTTTGGAAGTCACGATATGACAGTTGGTGACCTTCCATGCTAGACCCAGGGGAGCCACCGCTGGCATTTCTGTCCCGACCCGTGCCCTTGCAGCAGGGAGGGACTGATGCAGAGGGATGTTCATGTGGGGCCCCAGAGGGGTCCCCCCGTGCTGCGTGTCTCCCTGCTGATGCCCAGAGAGGAGCATGTCTGTGTTTCATCAGACATTGGAGCAGGAGGCAGAGGGGGCCAAGAAACTCTGCTCAGGACAGCACGTGGACTGAACAAATCTGGAGCCAATGCACCACAGGGGACCATCCTCAGCACGGCTTTGTCAGCTGTCCTTGCACATCAGAGGTCTTGCTGTGACAGATCTCTGGAGGGAGGATGCTGCCATTCAGGCCTCAGCTCCAGGGAGTGCCTCTCCCTGAGTCTGGGGGGTCGGTGGCCTCCCCCATGGGCAGTACGCTCTGCTCTGGGAACTGAGGCCCAGGTGAAGGAGGTGTGTGAGGACGGGAGCAGCCTGTGCACCACGGAGAATGGCAAAGAGAAGAGAGACAGGCTCTTTGCAGAAACTCCGCAAAGGAGACATCCCAATTGCTGTGGAGCAGGGAAGGAGGGACAGCTGGAAACCACCCCAAAGGAGCACTGAAAGGAGAGTCCCGGCCAGGGGAAGGCTGGGGACTTGTGGTGCTGGAGGAAGGCTCCTTCTAAGCTGCAGATCTGCAGCCGCAGAGCGGGGACACTGCTCTGGCAAGAGGGAAAGAGCAAGCAGGCTGGAAGAAGGCAGAAAGCCTCTGCAAAAATCTAAGGGAGAAAACCTCTGCTGCAACCCAGGGTTGAACCAGGAACCTTTAGCTCTTCAGCCTAATCCTCTCCCAGCTGAGCTAACTTCACCCCGCCCTGCCCTGCCCCCAGCAGCCCTTGTCCCTGTGCCACCCATGCCAGGCCAGAGGCTGACACACACGAGGAGTGAACCTTAGGGAGGTTCTGCAAAGGCTGAAGGTGGAAGAAGCATGGGGCTGGTGGAAGACCTTATCTCCTTCCCCATGGAAGGCCTCCCCCCACCCTTTTTTTCCCTGGCTCCACTTCACTCCTTCGTTCCCAACTCTTCTCCCTCCTCCCCCTGAGCAACACAGGGGGATGGGGAATGGGGTTGTGGTCAGTCCATAACAGTTCCTCTCTGCTACTCCTTCATTCTAACACTTTTCCCATGGGTCCCTCCTACGGGCTACAGTCCTTCGAGATAAACCTGCTCCAGCATGGGCTCTCCTCAAGCCACCGTTCTCTCAGGAAATATCCAATGTCTCCAGTGTTGGGTCCTCCACAGACTGTAGGGATTACCTTCTTCACTGTGGTATTCTCCATGGGCTGCAGGAGACTGTCTGCTCTGGCACCTGGAGCACCTCCTCTCCCACCTTCTTCACCAGCCTTGGTGTTTGCAGGGCTGTTTCTCACACTTCTTTCCCCTCTCTCCTCTCCCACTCTAGCAGTTGTGTCCTTTCTTAAATACGCTGTCACAGAGGTTCCACCAGCTTCATTGATGGGCTTGGTTTTGGCTGGTGGTGGGTCCATTTTGGAGCCTGCTGGAACCAGCTCTGTCTGGCACGGAGGCAGCCCCTGGGCTCTTCTCACAGAGGCCACCTCTGCAGCCCCACTGCTACCAAAACTTGGACATGGACACCAAGACACAGTGTAAAGTTTTGCCTTGCTAAGTGACGTCCCCTGCTCTTCCCTCCTCAACAAATAACATTTACTCGCTGGGGAGGAAGAGAGAGAACAGGGAAGGCCTTGACTGATGCTGTGCAAACATGGTTCAGCAATAGCTCCAACACTGGCCTGTCATCAACACTGTTTTGGTCACAAATCCCAAACATAGCTCCATACGGGCTACTATGAAGAAAATGAACTCCAAACCACTACAATGTGCCTGGAAATAGTTGCCAGGATTCGCTGCTCTATCACCCTCCCAGGGAGAGAGGTGAGGCTGACTGGCCTGTAGTTCCCCGGCTCCTCCTTCTTGCCTTCTTGAAGATAGGAGTGACATTTGATTTCTTCCCATCTCTGGAGGGCTGTATTGTGTGCCCACCTGAACTGAGGCAAGAGGAATCCCACCACCTGTGGGTTTGTGGCAGGCATGGGAGCTGAGTCCCTGTGATGGATGCACGCAACGCCTTGACCAAACTAGTGGTAGCTTGGTTCAGGCTCCAAAGGAGGTAAAGGCCTGGGTGTAACCAGGCCAAGAACTTCTCTAGTTCCAGTCTATTATCTGAAAACTCACCAAGGAACAGAGTGACATGGTGAGCATTGATGCATCTTGGCTTGGAAACTGGAACACCGATGACGCGATTAACACATGAACAGCAGGTGGTTCCTCCAAGGCTCATTTATCAAGGAGCAAAGAAAGTTGTGAGTACAAGGAGTCTCATGCACCTTTTCCATCACATGTAATTTGATTACGAGCCAACCACTTTATTCCATAAATATGACAGCCTAAGTGAGCCTTCTTTGAGCTCTCCCTGCTAAGCAGCTGGCTGCGTGGCAGTGATCTCCCCTTGAGCTGGGACACCTCTCAAGATTGCTCCTCGAGGCAGAGAGACCTCTTAACAACTGCAGATCTTTGGTAAGTCACCGATATCACGCATAACCTTGTATTAGAGTGCACTAAGATTGTGTATTGGTAACTTTGATTTTGTCGTGGTAACTTGGCATCATTGTTATATCCTTTATGCAGTAAGTCATACAGTGAACCCTGCCATCAAACCTTGTTAAGTTTCAATAAAAGCACTTTTGCTGATACCTCTGGCAGTGGTTCTTAAAGAGGCCTAAATCACCCATCCATGCCAAATTGGTGTAGTCAGCAGGATTCTAAATCAGGATCTGTGACAGACCTTATTGCAGCCATAGAATATCTAAAGGAGGCTTATGAGATGGAGAGAGACTTTTTACCAAGACCTATAGTGATAGGACAAGGTGTAACGGGTTTAAAATAAAAGAGGGTAGATTTAGATTGGCGATAAGAAGAAAGTTTTGATGGTGAGGGTGGTGAGACACTGGAACAGGTTACCCAGAGAGGTTGTGGATGCCCCATCCCTGGAAGTGTTCAAGGCCAGGTTGCATGGGGCTTTGAGCAACCTGATCTAGTGGAAGGTGTCCCTGCCCATGGCAGGGGGGGTGGAACCAGATGATCTTTAAGGTCCCTTCCAACCCAAACCATTCTATGATTGCATGATTCTATGATCTGGAGACTTTCTTGGGTTGCTTAAAGAAGGCTTGGTCCACTTCCTTACCCTGGTTGCAGGTTCTTCCTCTCCCACCAGGATGCCATACTAAGTGGCCTCTCCTCTCACCCTCACCCACAAGGGCTCACCCAACCTGTTGCATGTCCCATAGAGGAGCTCCATACATAGGACAAGCTCCTTCAGATGGAGGGCATCCCCGTCCCCACCTTCCCACCTGCCGCTCCTCAACAGCCCCTATGCACCATGGCAGCACCACTGGGAGCTGTCCCACCACCCCTCGCCATTTATTCCATCCATGTCAAAAGTCTATAGTGGCACATGGGACTGCAGCTCCTCCTCTCTGTGCCCCAGGCTGAGGGCATTGGTGCACGTTTGGGCTGCATCACCTCAGCTGTGGCACTGGGGACAAGCTCAGACTTGTCACAGGCAAACCCAGTACCAGGTGCCCAAGACCCAAGGTATGCAAATGCTGTGCTTGAGACCAGAGACATGCTGGAGGGGATGGCAGATGGCAATGTGAAGGCACAGAAAGAGGAAACGCTTCTCTCCCCAAGGCCAGGGGAAAGCAGGGCTGGGCTCTGCAGCCCTGGCAGGAGAGGGCTTTGCTGTCTGTGGTATCTCTGCAGCCCCTGAGGGTCTGTGGTAGAGGTGAAGCTGATGTCAAGGAAGGACAGATGCTGCTGAAAATGTCTTTGGGGGTGGACATCCTGTGATCCAGGAACACTGTGAAAATCCTTGGACAGTTCCTTGATTGTATCATCAAATGAGTGACTAAAGGATGGCTTTAAGAAGAACCAGCAGAGTTTCGGAGGAGGCAAATGAGCGGAGATCCCGGTGTGATGTGCTTCCTGTTCATGAACTGCCCTGCATCGACTGGGTGGAGGTGGGTCAGACCCTGCCTCATTGCAGTGGTGGGATTCAGTCGCCAGCCAACAGACATGGGTTCACTCAGACATGCCATCTGGAGTGTCTGTCTCACACCCACTCTGCACGCGGATGCCTTTCCCGTAGGTCCTGTGCGGTCCCTGCCAGCCACATGCAGTTGTGCTGGACAGCCCTGGCATCTCGCAGAGCACTACAGACCTGTATTTGGCCATAGAGTAGTGTCGTGGTTTAACCCCAGCCAGCAGCTAAGCACCACCCAGCCACTCACCCTTCCCCCCTCCCAGTGGGATAGGGAGGAGGATCAGGAAAAAAAAAATAAAACTCCTGGGTTGAGATAAGAGCAGTTTAATAACTAAAGTACAATAAAATATAATACTAACTAATAATAATTAAAAAATAATAATACTAGTAATAAAAACTAACCTAACAAAAAAAGAGAGAAGTAAAACCCAAGAAAAGACAAGTGATGCACAATGCAATTGCTCACCACCCACTAACCGATGCCTGAGCAGCGATCTGCACCTCCCGGCCAACTCTCCTCCGTTTATATACTGGGCATGACGTTCCATGGTATGGAATACCCCTTTGGCTGGTTGGGGTCAGCTGCCCTGGCTATGCTCCCTCCCAGCTTCTTGTACACCTGCTTGCTGGCAGAGCATGGGAAACTGAAAAATCCTTGACTTAAGATAAGCGCTACTTAGCAACAACTAAAACCATCAGCGTGTTATCAACATCATTCTCACACTAAATCCAAAACCCAGCACTGTACCAGCTACTAAGAAGAGAATTAACTCTGTCCCAGCCGAAACCAGGACACATCCCCACATTGCCTAACCTATTGCAGGGCAGCTGCTCAACTTAATGGCCAAATACAGGCCTGTGGTGCTCCCTCAGATGCCAAAGCTGCCCAGCACAACTGGAGCGTACAGCTGGCTGGGCAGTGCAGGACCGACAGGACAGCTATCACCATTCAGAGCTGCTACATAACAGACAGCCCAGGGCATCAAGAGCAGATTTGGCATGTGTGAGTGAGAGACTGAATGCCACCACTGCAGTGAGACAAGGTCTGTCCTATGTCTATCCAGTAGATGCAGGCAGTGTATGAACACGAGGCACACCACAGCAGGGTCTCCACTCATGTGCCAACCCTTTCAAATGCTCCTGATTCTTCTTACCCCCCACCCTTTATTCACCGCCTTGGTGATACAATCACGGAATAGGTGAATGATTTTCACAGTGTGCCCGGCTAACAGGATGTCCACAGCAAAGGACATTTTCAACAGCAACTTGTCCTTCTGAAGGAGATTGGCTTCACCTCTACCACAGGCCCTCTGGGCTGCAGAGACACTGCAGACAGCAAAGTCCTCTCCTGCCAGGACTGCACAGTCCAAACCTGTTTCTTTCTGGCATTGGGGAGCACAGGGTTTGACACTGTGTGGGCACCTCGTTTCATCCTTGCATTGCCATCTGCCATCCACTCCAGCATGTCTCTGCTCTGAAGGAAACTCTTTGCTTGCACAGGATCTTGGGTGCAAGACCTGTGATAAGTCTGAGGTTGGCGCTGGTGGCACCAAGCTGAGGGGCTGCAGCCCAAAGGTGCACCAATGGCCTCAGCATGGAGCACAGAGAGGAGGAGCTGGAGCCCCGTGTGCTGTCACAGAGCTGTGAAATTGATGTAATGCCTGCTGAGGTGTGGTGGGACAGGTGAGAAACCTTGAGGTGCTGTGATGGAGGGATACAGGCTCTTGAGAAAAGACAGGTGGGGAAGATCAGGAGGGGGATGCCCTCAGTGTGAGGGAGCTGCCTGCATGTGTGGAAGTCCTCCATGGGACAGGCAGCAGATTGGGTGAGCTCTTGTGGGTGAGGGTCACAGGAGAGACCAGTTAGGGAGACATCCTGGTAGGGAATAAAGACCTGGAGTCAGGTGAGGAAGAGGACAAAGTCTTATGTGAGCAATTTGAGGAAGTCCAGTTCCATGACCCCACATCACCCTTGGGGCCTTTAATTGCCCTGACCTCATGGGAAGGGGAAACTGCAGGGTGCAACCAGTGCCAGAGGTGCCCACCAGGATGTGGTACTTGCAAACAGGGAGAAGTGGATCGGGGATGTGAAATCCAGTGTCAGCGTGACCTGAGTTACGCTGTGGGCGTACTGGTGTCCAGCCACAGCCATGGGCACAGCCAGGCCTGGCCATGGACCTTGCTGACTCTGACTCGCAGACTGACTTCCCAGCTTGATCCTTTATGGGTGCACGATGGCACAACACCCTGTGCCTCCAAGTGCCAGACTCCGGCTGATACACAAAGGCCCAGCACAGCCATGTCACTGCAGTGCTTGTACAGCCGGGCCCTGGAGGCGCTCCCCATGCCAGGGCCAAAGGTGGGCAGCTGGAGGGGAGTCCCTTGAATGCTTTCAAACAATCAAGTTTTGTAGCAAAATTAACTTGAATGATACCTGCGAAATTCAGCTGTTTGCAGACTGAAAAAGCAGTAATGACCTCCTTTCTCCTTCTTCTTCCTTTCATCCCATCACCTGGTCAGTTTTCAGAGGAGAGCAAATTAAAGGTGGTGATGCTTCTGGGTGCCAATGCCTGAAAGCAGGGAGGTGAGGCAACAGGTGCAAAAGGATCAAAAAGTTTTGCTAGTTCAAAGCTGTTCTCTTCAGATCCTCTCTCTGAAGCCTTCAATCTGCAGCAGAGAACCTCTCTTTCAGCAATTGAGATTCCACAAGTTTGAGGCTTTCCTTTCATTCTCTTGATGCACAAAACCACTGCATGGCTCAGGAGCTGTGCCAGGGCATGGAAAGGAGAAGCATGCCTCTCTGCACCTGCTGTGGGTTAACCCCAGTGGGCAGCTCAGCCCCACTGCCATGCTCTAATCCCAGTAGGCAGCTACGCACCACACAGCTGCTCGCTCATTCCCCATGGTGGGATGGGGGAGAGAATTGCAAGGGTGAAAGTGAGAAAACTTGTGGGTTGAGGTAAAGACAGTTTAATAGGTAAAGCAAAAGCTGTGTGTGTAAGCAAAGCAAAATGAGGAATTCAATCACTACTTTCCATCGGCAGGCAGGTGTTTAGCCATTTCCAGGAAAGCAGGGCTTCATCGTCTGTAATGGTTACTTGGGAAGGCGAACAGTGTAACCTTGAAAATACCCTCTCCCTCCACGTTGTTCTTCTTTCTTGTTTTTATTGCTGAGCATGACGTGATATGGTATGGGATATCCCTTAGGTCAGTTGGGGTCAGCTGTGCCGGCTGTGTCCCCTCCCAACTTCTTGCACATCCCCAGCCTACTCACTGGTGGGGCAGAGTGAGAAACAGAAAAGGCTTTATGCTGTGAAAGCACAGTTCAGCAATCGCTAAAACATCGTTGTGTTATCAAGGCTGTTTTCATCACAAATCCAACACCTAGGACCATACGGGCTGCTATGATTAAATTAATTCTATCCCAACCCACACCAGTACAGGAGCAAAAGGGGAGGTGTTCCCAATAGCTGTCTTCAGGGAGCTGGTCAAATGCCTTGTCTCTGATCCTGTAACAGGGGCTTAGATGCCTGGCTCCTGATTAGAGTCTTTTCGTGAATACCATCACTTATGGAGCAACCTGGTCTGACCTCAGAGCTGGCCTTGCTTTGAGCTGCACAATGGACTAGAGATCTCTTGAGCTGCTTTCCCCTCTGATTTTTCCCATGAGCCTATGATAGAGATACCCCCCCTTCAGCTGAATCCCTTCTTCCAGGGCATACTGCAAGGCTGCTGGAAGTGTGGGTGGGAAAGGGAGTGCTGGGGGTCTCCTGCCTGACCTCCTGCCCCAAGGGTAACTACCACCAATCCCGTGGTCAGGTTGGTGGCACTTTTTGGAGCTGAGACCTGAAAACCTCCCAGGATGGGGATCACAGAGACACTCTGGGGTTCCTGCTGCAGTGCAGCACCACACTCCTAGTTATTTTTTACTTTTCCTGTTGCCCAGGGTGAAGCTCCCAAGAGGCAGTTTGGGGCTCTTGCCTGTGCCATAGCATTTCTCACGGCAGAAGAGATGGGTTTTGCCATCATCTCTCCAGGTAGGTGTAGGATGCTCTTGGGTTTTCCTCAGCATCCCCTTCAGCAGGCTAAAGAGGCTCAGTTCCCTCACCACCTCCACACAGCTCATGTTAATTAGGCCCCTAACAGCATCATTGTTTCCCTTGTCTGGGTCCTCTCCAGCTTCTGCCCATTCCTCCAGAACTGGGAGACCACTGGCTTGCATGGCATCCATTGTCATGCCCAGGCCCTTCGGCTCAGGGCCACTCCTCACCCAGTCAGGTCGCAGCCCACACTGCTGCCCAGGGTTATTCTGTCCCTGGTGCAGAGCTTGTCCCTTCTCCTTGTTGATCTTTGGGAGGGGTTTTGGGTTTTTTTTGCCAAATCCCCAAGTGTGTCCAGGTCCCTCTGGACTGGAGCTCTGTTGTGCCAGCGGTTTGGGCATGTTTGCAGGCGCCTCACCCTCATTTGTGTTTCTACCAGGATAACAGCGTGAGGAATTGCAGGACACCACAGGTAAAGAAAAAGCAGTACTTGTTTCGTGGAATTGCTGCCCAAGGTAGAAAGCATCACAAAACCCACATCAGAAACAACAAAGGAGGGCACAAAACCAGCAGAGGGTGGCCAATGGGGAAGGGTTAACAGGGTAGGCTGTTCTTTTTGGAGAGTAGGAGGATGGTAAAAAAGATGAACTTGAGAGGAGGGAAAGAGGCAACCAGGATATGACAGGTGAAGCAAAGGATGGGATCAGGGCTGCCTGAGGGTACCCGTGAAGCAGCCTTGTACCAGACGGGAATGACTTCCACAGTCAGGGAGACCCTGAGTGCATTCCTTAACAGACCCTGAGTGCATTCCTTAACATTGCCAACATGAAGGAGAAGGAAAAACAGCATTGTTCAGGCTGGAAGAGAACTTGGGTGGTGTCCCTCCTGCCTGTCTATATCCTTTGGGATGGCAGCCCTGCCTGTCAGTGTATCAGCTCCTCCCCTCGGTTTGGTGTCACCTGCAAACTCTATCAGAAGCCATTCTTTCATCTCCTCCAGACCAGTAAACCCTTGTGAAAGGGGCAGGTTGCAGGACAGACTCCTGCAGGACTCTGCAGTGAGAGGCCTTCAGGCAGAGTATCACCCATTCCCCACGTCCCTTGGAGCCCGAACATGCAATCAGTTCCTAATCCATCTACTTATCCACCCAGACAGACCATAATACCATAACATGGATAAAAGAATATAGTGGGGCATAGTGTTAAAAACCGTGCTTAAATCCAGGTAAACGACATCCACTGCTCTCTCCTCACCCAGAAATGCAATCCTTTCATCTCAGAAAGCAGTGCGGATGGTCAGGCATGCTCTACCGGAGTAAATCCAGTCACCTTCTCTTTCAGAAACCCAGAAATGGGATCCAAGAGGACACACTCGGGGACACACGCGGGGACACACTCCTCAACCAAAAAGAGGGTGAACAGCCTTTAGTTCCCCGGCTCACCCTTGGGGCCTTTTTGAAAGATGCATGCAATGTTTGCTTTTTGCAAGTCCTCAGGGAGTTGCCCTGATGACCTGTCCAAAGTGACACCGAGCAGTGTCGCTGTGACTTTCTGCCTGCTCTCTCAGCACCCTTGGATGGAGTGCCCATGGACCGGTAAGGGTTGAGTTTGCTCAAGTGACCCCTGACTTGACCCCCACCCACTGTTGGTTGATCTCCATGGGTTCTGCCTCAAGGCACAAAGGCCTGGGAGACCTTGCTGAGGAAGACTGAGCCAAAAGCAACACATTCTCTCTCAGACCTCTTTACACCTGCTCTTGCTAAACTCTGCAGTGGCCCCACATAGTCATTCTTTCCTCTTTAACTGTACGTTCAGTAGCAACAGCTCATCTTGGTGCCATTGAATTCCCTTAGGAGAGCCAACTGCAAGGACCACTGCTGGTGCTGCATGGTCAATCCATATGGACCACTGCTGTACTTGCAGGAGGTTGTCCTTAGAGACCAGCTGTAGTGAGCTCTGCTGCCTATCAGTACTCCTGCTCATGAGATCCCTCCTGAAGGTCCCCAGGACAGGCCAAAGTCTGCCCCTCTGAGGTCCCAAGAGCCCATATATGCGATGGCTTTTCTTCATAGCAGAGACGTGCTTGGAGTGTACGGTAGATGGCAATGGAAACGGTGATATGGGATGTAGATGTAGATGATGAGGTGGATGACGTGAGGTGCCCACAGAGTGAGCAAGGCCTGCTCTCACCAGTGCCGGAGATAAGCAGGGCTGGGCTGCGCAGCCCTGACAGGAGACCAGGAGACATTAGAGTCAGTGCAGATGTAGGAAGTACAGCTGATGGAGAGAAAGAGAGAGAGACTTCGCCCTCCCTATGGCACATGCCTCAATTTGGTCAGGTGAATACCTCTGTGGGCTGCCCTGAACCTACCGATCATGGACAGGATTCTTCAGACTAAATGTCAGCATCTGCTGTCATTTCAGTTGGCTAAAGGAATTCCCCAATGGCCTCCAAGATCATGCCCCCAGACACCACCCTGTCCCTCACAATTGCTCCATTACAGCTTGCAGTCACCTGCACGTGCCTTGGACCATCTGTGGCACCTCAAATGGCACCGGGTGTTTCCACCGGAGCGACCCCCTCCTGGCCTCCATCTCCATTAGTTGTCTAAGCATGGCAGCTTAGACAAAGAGCTCACACGGATTTTGTCCACGCTGAGCTGAGGCAAGAGGAATCCCACCTCCTGTGGGTCTGTGGGGGGCACGGGGGAAGCTGAATCCCCCTCCAGCTTCAGGGTTACTGATGAGAGCCCAGATGCCTGCACTGACTCAGCTGAATCCCTGCCCCACACAGGTGAAAATGATCCCCTGCCTGTCACTGCCGCCCTGTCCTGCCTGACAATGGGACAGGAACAGAAGTTTCCAAGGGGAACGCTGAAACCTCCCACAGACCCGCACGCTCTGGCAGAGCCATTCCCACTGCAGGAATCGGTCTGTTCAGTGTTCAGAGAGGGACTTGTCAGTGATTACTTCAGAGTGCTTCAAATTGTTTTCCCCATGCAGGACCCTGCTGCCTTTCAGGAGCTGTCAGCTCTGGAGACCAGCGACATCTCCAGGGAGTGGGGGGGTGCAGAGAAAGTGCTGCCTTGGGCTGGTCCTCTGCTGCTGAGCTGGGCCGGGCTCCTGGGACCAAGGGAGCTCATGGCAAGCGGGCAGCGCTGCAGAGAGACAGCTCTGCCCAGGAGCAGCTCTCTGCAGAGCACAGCAGGGCGGAGAGCACTGCCTGCAGGCACCGAGGGGAGACGAGCAAGGCAGAGAGAGGTTAAAGACAGCCAAGAGTGGGAAACTGCGTAGACTTCACTGGAGAAGCAATCTTTGCAGCCCTTAACACAGTAAGTCTTGGGCTGCAGGGCCCATCCTGGAGGGATGTCCTAGAACTGGCACATCCCATGGCTGGCATGGAGGAGAAGGATGTGCTGCAGATCAGGGCTTTCCTGCTGCACCATCAGAGGGACAGAACATAACGGCTGCCTTCTCCCAGGGACGGCTGCAGGAGTGTGAAGCCGGGTTTGCAGCCAGGGGTGCCCAGGGCTGTCCTTCAGAGCAGGGTCCCTGCACCCCAGGGGGCTGTGTGCCGGGGCAGGGACTCTGCTGCCTGCCAGGGTCAGCACTCAGCCTGCCTGGGGAGCTCCCCATGGCTCTGCAGGGAGAAGCTGTGGGTGGAAGGAGCAACCATTGGCAAGGCAGGTCAGAATCCTCCTGCTGTCAACGCGGTGCTGTGCGAGTCAGGGCTGCTCACAGCTCCAGATCACCCCCAGGACATTTGCAGAGGGTCCTTTCGAGGAACAGCATCGAGGCAGCATTTACCTGAAAGGGAAGGAGTCTGTGCTTTGAGTTTTCTCCTCGTGGTTGGCTGGGTGGGCAGTGGGAGATGGGAATTTCTTCCTCCTTTGTGGAGAAGGCATGGAGACCCCAGTTCTCGTTAGTACTTGTCTGAGCTGCTCCTTAGCTGCTGCAGACACAGAGATGCCCCTGGGCAGTGCCCGGCTGCCAGGAGGGGTCTGCAGGGCAGAGCTGAGCACACAGCGGGTGGATGGGGTCTGTGAGCGATTGCATGGAAGAGACATGGGGACAGAGCAACAGCTCCCAGCAGGGACAGCTCCCGGCAGAAGAGACAGAGACTTGGGCAGGGAGTGAGCAGGAGCTGCTCCCAGAAACGCCATGGGAGGGGCGAGTCAGGCACCTTCCTGCTATCCCCTGCACTGCAGACGCTTCTCTGGAGCAAACCCCCTGGTCTCCTCTCCCACCCAGCAGACCCTATTCCCCCAAGCCCATGGGATCCAGGCCATGAGTCACATCCTCAGCAGCTGGACCTCCAGTCTAGGAGAAAGTGCATGTGTCCTACAATTGATACACAACAAACCAGACCAAAGCGACTGCCCTACAGTGTCACTGTCTGTGAGGTGGAGAGCACAGCAGGGTAAGGAGAAGGCTTCACAGCATGCCCTTCTGCCTTTCTCTTCCTCCTCCATTTTTTTGGAGCATCGCAGTTTTCTTCCCTGTTTCCCCACCTTTCCGTGGTGCTCTTGCTCTCTGGGGTTTGGGTGAGAGTGCGGGTCAGCTTCTGTTCTGACACCAACTCTGAGGTCCCGCCCTGGAGGTGTCTTCATGGGAACTAGGTGCCCAAGCTGTGAGGCACCATGTCATTCAGTTGGTAGGGTTGAGAAATTACCTGAAACATTCCTCATTCAGCTCCGGGAGGGGGATTGCTATGAGAAATGGTGTGGGTTTTCCTCTAACAAATCTCCCCTTCTTGTCATTGTGTTTTTCCTTCTTGGACAGGTCCCCATGCCCAAAGGGAACAAATGTCCAACAGCAGCTCCGTCACCCAGTTCCTCCTCCTGGCATTCACAGGCAAGCGGAGCTGCAGCTCTTGCTCTTCTGGCTCTTCCTGGGCATCTACCTGGCTGCTCCTCTGGGCAACGGCCTCATCATCACCGCGTAGCCTGCGACCACCGCCTCCACACCCCCATGTACTTCTTCCTCCTCAACCTCTCCCTCCTCGACCTGGGCTCCATTTCAACTCTGTCCCAAAGCCATGGCCAATCCCTCTGGACACCAGAGCCATCTCCTATGAGGATGTGCTGCCCAAGTCTTTCTGTTTGTCTTTCTTGGTTCAGCAGAGTTTACTTGCTCACCGTCATGGCCTATCGACCGCTACTTTGCCATCTGCAAACCCCTGCACTACGGGACCCTCCTGGGCAGACAGCTGTGTCTCACATGGCAGCAGCTGCCTGGGGCAGTGGGTTTCTCTATGTCTGCTGCACACAGCCAATACATTTTCACTACCACTCTGCCAGGGCAATGCCTGAACCAGTTTCTTCTGTGAAATCGCCCAGATCCTCAAGCTCTCCTGCTCAGATGCCTACCTCAGGGAAGTTGGCTTCTTGTGGTTAGTGCTTTGTTGTATTTTGGGTGTTTTGTGTTCATTCGTGCTGTCCTATGTGCAGATCTTCAGGGCCGTGCTGAGGATCCCCTCTGAGCAGGGACGGCACAAAGCCTTTTCCACGTGCCTCCCTCACCTGGCCGTGGTCTCCCTGTTTATCAGCACTGCATTTTGCCTACCTGAAGCCCCCCTCCATCTCCTCCCCATCCCTGGACCTGGTGGTGGCGTTCTGTATCGGTGGTGCCTCCAGCAGTGAACCCCCTCATCTACAGCATGAGGAACCGGAGCTCAAGGATCGTGTGGAAACTGATGACGGATGTTTTTAAAGCAGCAATAAACTGCTTGTCTTCTTTGCATATCACTTACAATGTAACTCACTGTGGCCACCAGCCTGTCCTTTGGTAGTTGGTTTGTTCTGTTTGTTTGGTTTTTAGCTTTCAGTTGCAATAATTGTTGTCACAAGAAATGTTCAGTATTCATACCATTCCTAATTCAGTATCTGCTGTCTTGTGTGACCCAGAGACTGCGTAATGACAGGCCATGCTCTCTGTGTTTTAAAACTAAATACAGGATCCTCCAGTGACTTGTTGTCCGAGGATCCTTTCTCCGAGACCTTCTCTGAGCTGCAAGGGCATGCCTGTGGGCAGAGGTGGAGGGGAAAAGAGTGCCAGCACAGCAACGCCTGCCAGGGAGCACCGCACTTGGTCTTCCCGAGCTGCTCCTTTCCACCCCCACTCTTCTTCTGAGCCTTTGTGTGGCTGTACGGCATGAGAGCACTGGCAGCTTGGTCATAGTCCTGCTGTGCGGCAGTCCTGTGCCAGCAGGCAGGGACAAGCAACGGGCACTTCTGTGACAGAGCTGACGTTCGTAACAGCATTTCCATCATGAAAGGGGTTCTCCTAAGGGCAGTGCCTGAAGGCTTGGGTCTGCTTCTAACGGTTCTCTCAAGAAGATGCCCAGGAAAATGCAGTGGAGAGAAAACACCAGTGAAGACCTAAAGGGTGTGAGTGTGCATGGTGGGGGCACATGGCAGTGTCCTCGCACAGCCAGGCTTCCTGGGAGAGACATGAAGGACCGGCAGAGCAGGGTCTGGTCTGTGCCCGTGTTCGCTGGGCACCGGGGAAGCTGCCCCACAGCAATCGTCACCAAACAGACAATAACAACCACCATTTCCAGCACTGGCCTCTCACCTCAGCTTGGAGGTTGGTTGTCCCTCCGCGGAGGGACACCAAAACGAGGTCAGAAGTCCATGTTTGCATTGTGCCTATGAGACATAAGCATGCACAGCAACCCGAGTGAGAAGAAATGCCATCAGCTCTTCCTAGGAGAGTGTGGTGGGCTGACCTTGGCTGGACGCCAGGTGCCCACCAAGCCACTCTATCACTCCCCCTCCTCAGCTGGACAGGGGGATAAAAATACGACAAGAGGTTTGTGGGTTGAGATAAGGACAGGGAGATCACTCAGCAATTACCGTCACAGGCAAAACAGACTCGACTTGGGGAAATTCATTTCATTTATTATCAGTCAAGTCAGAGTAGGATAATGAGAAATAAGAACAAGTCTAAAAAACACCTTCCCCCCACCCTTCCCTTCTCCTGGCTCAACTTCACTCCCCATTTCTCTACCTCCTCCCCCTGAGTGGTGCAGGGGAACAGGGAATCGGAGTTGCGGACAGATCATCACATGTTGTCTCTGCTGCTCCTTCCTCCTCACACTCTTCCCCTGCTCCAGCGTGGGGTCCCTCCCACGGGAGACAGTCCTCCATGAACTTCTGCAATGTGGGTCCTTCCCACGGGCTGCAGTTCTTCACAAACTGCTCCACTGTGGACCTCCATGGGCTGCAGGGGGACAGCCTGCCTGACCATGGTCTTCACCATGGGCTGCAGGAGAATCTCTGCTCCAGCACCTGCAGCACCTCCTCCCCCTCCTTCTTCACTGACCTTGGTGTCTGCAGAGTTGTTCCTCTCACATCTTCTCCCTCCTGTCTTCCAACTGCTGTTGCACAGCAGTATTTTCCCCTTCTTAAATATGTTATCACGGAGGCGCTACCACCGTCGCTGATGGGCTCAGCCTTGGCCAGCAGCGGGTCTGTCTTGGACGTGGCTGACATCATTGGCTCTATCGGACATAAGGGAAGCTTCTGGCAGGTTCTCACAGAAGCCACCCCTGTAGCCCTCCCGCTTCCAAAACCTTGCCACGCAAACCCAATGCAAAGGGAGACCAGAAGCCCCCGAGCTGTATGACAGGAGCACTGCCAGGACATTGAGGGAAGGGATTCTCCAGGTTACTGCATCCCAATTTCAGATCCCAATACAGGAAAGATATTGGCAAAGATATTGCAGGTTAGCAAAGGGCCCCCAAGAAGGTCAGCGCTTTGCCTGTGAGGAGAGGTTGAGGGAGCTGGGCTGGTCCTGCCTGGAGAGGGAAGTTCTTGGGGGGAACATGCAGAAGCATTACACTGTTCCCAGGACGTCTGAGTCAGGCTCATGTCCATGGTACAAGACACAAGGACAAGAGGCAATGGGCTGAAACAAGAGAGACAGGCCACATCTAGGGAGAATGTTTTCCAACATGAAGATAGTCAAACGCTGGGAGCTGTTTCCCAGGGAGTGAGCACCGGCTCTATCCCAGAAAGTGACCAAGACGTGTTTGGATAAAGCCCTGAGTAATCTGGTCTGACCCTTCTTGGAGCAGGAGGTTGGTCAAGACACCTCCCAAGGTGCCTTGCAGCCTGAATGATGCTGACCTTCCTTCCCCTTCATGTTTTCAAATTAGGGAAAGCTCTAAGGTGCTCTCTGACCACAGAAGTCATTCACATCAGGTGCAGGGCTGCTTCACAGGTGCCCCCAAACAGCCCTGACCACATCCTTTGCTTCACTTTTCAGTTCCATTTTCCCTCTCCCCCAATACCACAAGTTCCTCTCTTTCGCTATCCTAACACCCTCCAAAAAGAACAGCCTGCCCTGTTACTCCTTTCCCCAGTGGCCATGCATTTCTTCTTTCGTACAATCTTTTGGTATTTCTGAGATGGTTACTGTGGTATTTTCCACCTTGGGTAGCAACTCTGTTAAGCACATCATTCCCATTACCTGGAGCGTCCTGCAAGTCCCCATGTTCTTCTCTTGTTTGAGACACTGGCCCACAAAGCTTAAACACTGCCACGTTGGATTTTCAGTCCAGTGGGGCCTTGACACACTTGTGGATTTGGCCAGCAGAAACCTCCACAAGTTTGACAAGGCCGAGGGGGCAAGGTCTGCGCTGGGGGCAGAATAACCTCGTGCACCAGGACAGGCTGGGACCTGAGTGGCTGAGGAGTGCCCTGGGGAGAAGGGCGTGGGAGTTAGGATGGATGCCACATGAGCCAGTGGCTTTGCCGTTTGGAAAGGAGGATGCAGAAACTGGAGAAGGGGCAGAGGAAGTCGGTCATGAGGGGTCAGGGGCCTGAAGCACCTGAGCTGGGTGGAGAAGTGGAGGCAAGTGGGCCTCTTCAGTCTGCGGAAGGGGAGGCACAGGGCAGTCCAAAAGCAGGTGACACCTTCCTGGAGCGATGATGATGGAGTCACACTCTTCTGCAGTGGCAGATGGCATGGCAGAGGCAACAGCCACAAGGTGCCTCCGGGGAGCTTCCCACTGGGCCTGAGGAAAAACTGAGTAGGTGGGTGGTGCTGCAGGGCAGCAGGACACCCAGGGACTCTCTGTAATCTCCCTCTGTGGAAGTTTTCAGCGTTCAGCTTCACAAACTCACAGCCAGCCTGACCCTGGACTTGGGATACCCTCCCCTTTGGTGGCAGGCTGGACCAGAGACCCCCAGCATTCCCTTTCCCAGCAAGCCTTCCATGAACCTGTGCCTTGCAGTGTGCCCCAGGAGAAAGGATTCAGCTGGAAGCGAGGGACTCTACAGCGGAGGTTCATGGGACAGTTCAGGGTGGCATTGCCCTGTGCTCAGGAGGTCTCTAGCCCTACCTTTGGTTCCAAGCAGGGCCAGCTCAGAGATCTGAGCAGGCGGCTCAATAAAAGTCAGCGTTCCTGTATGCAGTCTGCACACAACAGCCCGGCATCGAAGCCACCGTTACGGAAATGGAGACGAGGCCTTTGACCGGCTCCTTGAACCCAGGAATCGCTATGCCATGCCTCCTGAGGTTCCTGGGAAGACCTAAGCTTTTGGTGCAGAGAAGTGTGATTCCTCTTGACGCATCCTGGCCAATCTCCTGGCCCGTGGATGCTTTAGGCTGTGAAGAGAATCAAAACCAACTTTAGGACTAGGTGAGCTTCATTTTACACGCTGAAATGCAGGGCAGATGAAGGGAGCTCTGAGCTTCCAGGATCCCTGCCGCACAGTTAGGACTTCAAAGAATGGGAATGCGGGTAACGGTGCTGTGTCAGCGTACACCACAGCCACATTTTGCCTGCCTTTGTGTCTTTTTACGGATCTGGGATCTGTCCCTTGGCCCTCTTTGGCTAAAACTGAAACAACCCTCTATTCCACCTCCCGTCCTGATGAAAATTGTGAGAAACAGACGCAGCAGAGACGAATTAAGGGCATTTCTGTGTAAGAGGTGAAATCTTTCAATGGTAACGAAGAGTTAGCAGTGAGAGAAAAAGCACTGTGCTAAGAATTGCACGCCAGAGGCTAAGCACTGAAACTTAGAGCTATTTTGTCAACTAAGAAGAACTGTTGGGAAGGAAATGAAAGAGCCTTAGTTCACCATCACGAAGAAGAAGGAGTTCCCTTACACCACTGTCTTGTGACTGCTGTTAGTGATGGTAGCACTAATTCCAAAACATCCTTGAGAGCTTCTTTATTCTTCCTCAGCTCCAAAGCTCAGCTTGCTCAGACCTTGAAAGGACGACCTCAAATCTCGGTGACCCAAAACTCTCCAGCCTTCTCTCAGCCATGCTCTTTTACCCCAGGACACTTCTCCCCATCACTTCAGCACGCTGCCTGGTCTCTATTTTTTTAGCTGGGCGAAGTCAGGCTACTCCCTTGCAAAGCCTTCCCTTCAAAGTCTTCTCTACTTGCTAATCCCCTCGTATCACCTCATGCTTTGCACAGCTCCATCCTCGCTCTGCAGAGCTCCACTGGATGGGCAGTTTTCCTGTTTCTTTCACACCATTTCACCTTCACAGCCTTTTTGGATCGTGTGCATACCAAACACACTCTGAAGCAACAACATTTATCCCCTACAGCTTCACCCGTTTCCAATTGCAGGCTGTGACGTATCCCCTCTGGGAGCAGGCATTGTGCAAAGATGCTCCAGATTTGGAAAGCCCGCTTCAATGCTGCACCTTCATTTGGGTTAAAAAAACGAAAAATGACACAAAAACAACAGAAAACAAAACAAAACAAAAAGCTGGGCTAGTTTTTCAAAAGACAGTTTCAAAGAAGTTTCAAGGTGGCAAAACAGATTAAACATAAAAAGAGATTGAATCTATAATGCTGAGAGCCAATTTACAAAAGTGAGAGGAAAAATAGGTGAAGCTGTGTCATCTGGACTCACGAATTCTCTGTGAGAAAGCGAAAGTCCCACAGCCTATGGGATGTTTTATTAGTTGGTCCTAGGAGAAGTTTCGGGTTTTGGGCCTCTTGGCTCGAGCCTGCTGCACTCACATTTCCAGCAAAGAGAAGTTCCAGTTGAGACATCAAACTTTTGCCATCCTGCCTGGAGATCCGGGACAGTTGTGTCACACAACAGCCAGGGTCAGAGGGGAAGATGGAGGCAGTGTGACTTGAAAGGGTTTGGGCTCCATGGAAGCTCCAATCCTGAGCAGGCAGGACAACAGCGGGCTGCCGTTCGACATAAGTTACCTGACACGGCTGTGAGTTCAGACCTCGTTGGCAGAGTTTCTCACACAGCTCGCTGAGGAGGGCAGGGTGGCAGGGGAGGGGAGCAACGCTTCAGTTCCCAGGTCCCAGGAAAGCGCCCAAACCATCCTTCCCTTGGGCTCTGGCATCCCGCTTCCTGAGATGCAAAGCTGGTGGTGTGATTTTCCAAGGCATATCAGTATCTACCAAAAAAAAGCATTTCTCTGCTTACATATAAATATCTGCCAAAAAAAGCATTTCTCTGCTTACATATAATATCTGCAACGTAGCAATCTACATCTGTGGCAGCCGCTCTGGGCAATGGCAAGTGAACCAGTATTTGCCATAGAAGGCATGATAGCCCATCCCCAAGGACACATCCAAAGCAGTTCAGATGAAGGGTGGTCTTGCGAAAGTCGCCCTTTGTGTCCCCGGGTGGCATGGACACTGCTGGTTTCCCTCTCCAGAGAGTGGCAGAGGCTGGATCCCCTTCTCAGGACAGACTCCTTGCCAGGAAGCCACAGCCATGGGGGTAGCTCGCCTGGTTCTGACTGGCACTTCACTCGGCATCCGTTTTTCTATATTTGGTGCTTTTCTGTGACTGCTCTTTCTGCACAGACAATCAGAAAAAGACAACCGTTCCCTGAGAGATGGTCAAAAAGGCCCTGTTATGGCCAGGAAAGCTCGCCATGAGCTCTGGAGCGAGTGAGGAAGTTTGTAATCACCACCAGGAAGATCCAGGAAGCTGAAGGCCTCTTCTGAAGAGTGAGTGGCCCCGAGCAGCAGTGACTGGCTGTGTGTAGGTGTGGGAGAGAGGGTGGGGATGTCAGTGAGAAAGAAGGGGATGGCTGATGGCTTTAACAAAAGCTTACAACCATGTCTGAGCCCAGAAATGGAAAGCAGTTGATGTCTGTGGGTGGGGAAGAGGAGGAGGATTGTCCTGGGAAGATGGCAGGAAGGCCCTTCCTGTGCGAATCAGCGATGACATTTCCATGCGTGCATGGCTCAGCCTAGGAGATGGGGAATGCCCACTGCTGGGGGTGAATGTGCTCAGTCATGCCCCATGAGCTGACCTTGCTCTCTTTTCCTCCTTCGCTGCCCACACTTGGATGGACCTCAGGGAACATC
Source organism: Gymnogyps californianus (assembly GCF_018139145.2). Taxonomy (NCBI): domain Eukaryota; kingdom Metazoa; phylum Chordata; class Aves; order Accipitriformes; family Cathartidae; genus Gymnogyps; species Gymnogyps californianus. The sequence goes on along the minus strand of NW_026114268.1, from coordinate 10,782 downwards.
CATGAGCGTGAAGGATGCACAGACCTCCTGGGCTGAGGTCCCATCGCTGCAGGGGAAGAGGAAGGGGTTATGAGACACACGGGCATGCAGGGAGAGAGCGTGTGTTTGGCAGCGTGTGTGTTAAGGACAGGAAGAAGACGTGAAAGAGCGCGGAGTGGGAGGGTCATGCTGAAGTGAAATAGGTTTTTTGATTTGGAGGCAGCAGAGGAAGGAGGATGTGCTGCTCAGTGCTGGGATACGGAGCTAAAGAGAGAATTCAAATGAGTCTACGGGCTGGGACATCTTTGGTTGAGGAGCATCAGGCTTTGGAAGAAGCTGCACAGGTTATGAGGAACTCACAGCCATGGGCAAATCCTCAGGAAAATGACGGCTTTGTGTTTGAACGACTAGTCAGTGAGGAGGGAGAGTCATCATAAAGCTTGGGACATCACGGGTCACAGTGAGGTGGGGAAGCAGGGGTGGTGGTTCAAACCTGCGAAGAGGCACAGGCATAGCACAGTGTAGGACAGCCTGTGGTGGGGATGGCCCCTTTGTCGAGGCTAGGACCCCCAACACAAACTGAAATCCTCGTCCTTTCGACTGTGGCTGCTGTCTCTTCCCGCTGAGCTCCCCGAGAGGACACCAGGTCCCTACAGCTCCAGCACGTCCTTGCCTCTCTACCCACCCACTCACTCCATAGAGCCTCGGAGGAGTCTCTACTGCTCAAACTCGGCATCGCACACACCCCCCACGTCTCACTGCTCCAAGAGGAGCCCTGAGCATGCCGCGAGGGAAGGATCCCATTCCCACGGGATGGGGGTCAGGGCTTGAACATCCTGCTTGGTGAAATGCGTCAAGGGCTTTCACAGTCGCCTCCACATTTGATTTTCCACCCATAACCAGTGCCTCTCGCCTCCTGCTTCACCAGCCCCCAGGGACGGTCCCTTTTCTGGTCATTCCCTCCATGGCCTTTTCAGTGATGGCCCTCAGTGGGGCCCATTAACGCCCTCAGAAACTTGGAGCTTTGCTCCTGACTTTTACTTCTCTAGAGGCCAGTTCTGTCTTCTTGCAGTAATCTGCAGTTCAGGCACTTGGCACCAGAGGGCTCATGAGCATGCAAAACTCACTGACAAGCCAAGATGCTGGGCATAACTTTCCTTCATTCCTCAGTTCCTCTGTAGTTAATTTGAGAGGTTCCAGAAGTGTGGCCAAAGTGAAAAGTTTTCAATACTGAGTATCAATAAGAAAGAATTTCTTCTGTTTCCACTCCTTGCTGTTTTTCTGCTCACGCATTCAGTGATATCAGCAATCTCCAATTGATATTGATCCTGAGCGTCTCCTAACGGAGTCCGAATACGTAGGGAAGTCAAGACCCTTTCTATCAGACACTCTGTGGGCAGTCTTTGTCCTGCTCACACCCCACCTTTCTCTCATCAGCCACCTGGGACCTACAGCACCTTTGTTCAAATCGGACCTTTCCCCACTGCACTCTGTAGCTGCATGTTTTCAGCCCACTGGCACCAGCTCCCACCTGTTTTACCTGGGGAACAAGCTGCACGCAGACACAGAAGGAGGTTCCTTACTTGCCAAAAAACAAAAGGAAAGGAAGGCGCGTTGCAGTAAAAAATAAAATCCTCTCCTCTGCTATAGATTAAGTCCACCCACCTCTCTCTGAAGTCCACTTTCTACAGTGGAGAGCCTTAGACCAAGAGAAGACACAGTTTTGTGTCAAGCACAGGTCTTAAGAACCCCCAAAGCCCTCCTTGCCCTGGACTTTGTTTGTCCATATTCGCTCACAGCGAGTCACACGCTGAAGTCACGAGCTCCTCGATTCCCAGAGAGAAGCAGAGAGACAAAGGGAACAAAATGCTCTCTTTTTCTTTTTCTGATTCTTAGCCTGATCTGCACTAACCCCAACATATCTGGGTTTACAGGAGCATCTTCAAGGAGGCTCTGCAGCATCTAGACCCACTCCTTTCTCATTCTCCTCCAACGCCGGACAGCTTGGGTGCAATTGTCCAGGCTTCCCTTTCTACTCAAGGGAGAGAAATGAGTTGTCTCAACTGAGATGCTTCGGCCCACCCTGCCTGTCCAGCAGCTCCTGCTCCAGAAAGGCTCCCGTCAGCTCTGGGTCACATTTCCCAGTCCCATGTGGGGGCATCAGCTACCCCGGGTATCCTGGAGGCAGTGGCCACCTCTGCGTGGGCAACTGCATCAACCCTGAAGGAAGGTATTAGGCAGAAGTTGAAACAAATGCAGAAAAGACCCTCGGTGTCATAAGTGTGTAAGTAGTCTTCATTTTCACAACTTGGACGCTGGTCTGTAAATCCTCATTATTGTTTCACAGGCCGTGGACATGGACCAGCAAGCTGATGACACTTTTCCCTCCCTCTAAATACAGATTTATGCATCCAGTCCCTTCTGACTAGTAACATTTGAGTTTGCTCAAGTAGCCCCTGATTTCATTCCTGTCCGTGGTTGGCTGTTTTCCTCGAGAGTCCTGCCTTGAGGCACAAAGGCCTGGGTGACCTAGCTGGTGAGAACGGAGCCAAAGAGCACACAACATATCTCAGACCTATCTATACCTACTCCTACTAAATTTAGGAGTGCTCTCATATTCTCTTTGCTGCTTCTTTAACTGTCCCTGAAGTAGTAACAGTTTGTTATGGTGCCCTTGAATTTACTTTCAAGTTTCAACTGAGTTTTGACAGAGACCATTTCTGTTCTGGAGGATGCTGTCCTTGAACGCAAGCTGTACTGAGCTCTGCCGCCTTTCAAGGCTGCTGACCATGAGATCCCCACTAAAACTCCCCAGAAGAGGCCAAAGTCTGCTCCTCTAATGCCCGACAGCTGCACTCTCCTACTTTCCTTCCTCACTCTCTTTGGGACCTGGGACCCCACTAGTTCAGTGTCACGACAGCCAAGGCTTACACTGACCTTTACATCCCTGACCAGCTCTTCCTTGCTGGCGAGTATCAGATCCAGGTTTGCATTACCCTTGGTGGCCCACCTGTGCTAAGAAGTTCTCCCAAGACACTCCAGAAACCGCCTGGACTCTTTGCATCCTGCTGTGTTCCTCTTCCAGGAAACGCCAGCGTCATTAAAGTCCCCAGGGAGGCCCAGGCTTCTACATCCCGAGACTTCCTTAGGGTGCTTAGAAAAGACTATGCCAACTTCCCCACCCTGACTGTGGGTTCTTCATTTCCCACCACCATGTCACCTTTACTGGCCCCTCCTCTGACCCTCACTCACAAAAGGGCTCACCCACCTTGTCACTTGCCCCACGAAGGAGCTCCATACATCCCAGCAGCTTCTTCACTTTGAGGGAACCCCACTCCTCATCCCTTCCACCGTGTCTCTCCCGAAAGCCGTGGAGCTACCCATCCATGGCAGCACCCCAAGCTCTGTGCCTTCTCCCACCATGCCTCGGCAGTTACTCCATCGATGCAAAAAGCACAGGCTCCAGCTCACCCTGGCTATGCCCTGGCGAAGGGCATCGGTGCACATTTTGGCTGTAGCGCCTCAGGTGTAGCACCAGGCCAAGCTCTGACTCGTCTTAGGGAAACCTGGTACCAAGTGTCCAAGCCCCGGCGTGGGCAAAGGCTTGGCTTCAGAGCAGAGACATGCCAGAGTGGGCGGCAGATGGAAACATAAAGCTGAAATTGGATGCCAAGAGAGGAGCAAAGCCTGCTGTCCCAAGGACGGAGAGGAACAGGGCTGGGAAGGGCAGCCCTGGAAGGAAACAGGACTTTTGTCAGTGGTGGCTCTGCTGCTCCTTGGGCGCCTTCGGCAGAGGTGAAGCTGATCTCTAGGAACAACAAGGTGCTTGCTGACAGGCCCACTGTGAAAATGCTTTCTCTGTTCCTTGACTGTGTTATCCAGGGGGTGTGTAAAAGGCTGGCAGAGAGAAAAAACCAGAAGTTTGAAAGCGTAGGCACACGGGCAGCGACCCCGGCGAGATGTGCTTCCTATTCATGAACTGCCCTCCATCTGCTGGATAGAGAAGGGACAGACCTTGCCACGCTGCAGAGGTGGCAATCAGTTTCTTGCACGAAGGCACCGGAATCTGTCTGCAATGCTGCCTGGGGTGTCTGTCACACACTCGCTCTGAATGGGGATGGCTTTCCGGTACAGGACCATCGCTGTCCCTGCCAACGGCATGAGAGCCTTGGCAAACTCACATCACTCTACAGGCCTGGATTTGTCATTAAGTGGAATAACTGCCCTGAATTTGGGTAGGTAATGTGGGGATGTTCATGACACTGAACATGTCGTGACATGACATGTCATTACAGTCCATGGAGATCTGGTCAACCCAGCTGGTGGAGAAGACAGAGGGAAACTTAGCTCCCCCTCTGGTACATGACTCCATTTCATCAGATGAATCCCTGCGTAGGCTGCCCAAAAGATAACAAACAGAGACGTGGTTCTATCGTCCTCAATGTGGGCATCTGCTGTCATTTCTGCTGGCCGCAGAGATTCCCCACCAGCCTCCAAGAAGATGCCCCCAGATGCTGCCCCTGTCTCTCCGCATGGCTCCACTAGAGCTTGCAGCTAGCTCCACGTGTCTCGGACCACCCCTGGAACTTCAGGTGTCACCAGGTCTTTGCACCTGAACGCCTCAGTCCTGGCCTCCCTCGCCGTTAATTAGCATGGGAGCTGAGAGAAGGAGCTCCCATGCAGGGGTCTACTGTGTGCCCACCTGAACTGAGGCCGGAGGAATCCCACCTCCTGTGGGTTCGTGCTGTGCGTGGGGGGCAGCTGAGTCCACTTCTAGCCCAGCACTACGGACACAGAATGGGGGCTGAATCCCTTCCCTCAGCAATGGTGAATGAGATCATTCCCTGTCCCTGTCTGGGTGTGCTGTCGAAAGAGGGGACAATGGTACGGTGATTCTTGACCTAACTCTTTTTCAGATGGAGAAATGACGCTGCTGGAAGGAAGTGTCTCTCCCCAGCTGAGGGAGGGAACATCAGGGATTCCTTCAGCCTGTTTCACAGCAAGTGGACCCCAGGAATATCTTTGAGGGAGTCCACAGGGAGCTGAGAAAGTGCTGCTTAGGCTGGTCCTCTGCTGCTGAGCTGGGCCGGGCTCCTGGGACACAGGGAGCTCATGGCAAGCGGGCAGCGCTGCCGAGAGACAGCTCTGCCCAGGAGCAGGGCTGGGGCACTGCTGCAGGCACCGCGAGGAGCCCTGTGAGGCTGAGAGAGCTTAAAGGCAGTGGGGAGTGGGAGGATGCTGAGAGCTCACTGGAGGAGAAATCTTCACAGCCCTTTATGTGGTAAATCTCTGGGTGCAGGGCAATGCAGCTTCAGCTCCTGGAGGGATCTCCTAAAACTGGTACATCGGGCAGTTTATGGGATCTGTCAGGAGGACTCTCGCTGTTTCTCCACTGTAGAGGAGGAGGACACGCTCCAGAGCAGGGATTCCCTGCTGCACCATCAGAGGGACAGGGCATGACGGCTGCCTTCTGCTGGGGACGGCTGCAGGGCTGTGAAGCTGGGTGTGCAGCCAGGGGTGCCCAGGGCTGTCCTTCAGAGCAGGGTCCCTGCACCCCAGGGGGCTGCGTGCTGGGGCAGGGACTCTGCCGCCTGCCAGGGTCAGCACTCAGCCTGCCCTGAGAGCTTCGCACGGCGCTGGGGAGAAGCTGTGGGTAGAAGGAGCAACCCCCAGCAGGGCAAGGCAGGGTCCTTCTGCTGTTGAGAGGGCTGCGTGGGGCGCTGCTCACAGCTCCAGATCATGCCCAGCTTATTTCCGAGGGGACTTTTCATGAGGATGTTCAGGCAGGGCTTTCCTCTTGGTTCTGTGATTTCCTGAATTTGTGCTTCCCCTTTTCTCTGGCTTGGCTGGGTGGGATGGAAACAGAGTTGTGCGGGTTAGAGAAAGGGCCAGACTCCTAAACCATCACCCTGAGGTTTACTAGACACCTCAGCGAGTGTCTTCACCCCCCACCAGCCTACAGATAACAAGAGCATCCCCTCTCCAAGCTCATCAGGGTCTGTGTGACCTGCTCTTTAGCCCCTGCACACATGGAGAGGCTGCAGGGCAGAGCCGGGCACACAGGGGCTGGGCTGGGTTCTGTGAGCACGGGCAGGGAAGAGATGTGGGGCCAGAGAAACAGATCCCAGCTGGGAGAGGTCCAGGCAGCAGAGATGGGCAGGGAGGGTGGGAACTGCTAATGGAAACCCTGCTGCAGGGGAGATAGGGGCACCTCCTGGCCGTGCCCTGCAGTGCAGATGCCTTCCCTCAGCAACACCCCTCTTGTCTCCTCTCCTGCCCAGCACAGCCCTCACCCACGGGTCACCTTCTCATCCACCTACCAGCAGAAGAGATGAAGTGCATCCCTCCTGCCACGCGCCCATTTCCCACTGACCGGGGACGAAGGGCAACTGCCCGACATTGTTGCCACCTGGGAGTTGGTGTGCAGAGCTGGGTAAGGGAAAGGTTTTCCTGAGTGCCCGTCTACCTCTCTCCTTGCCTCTCTTGGCCGCTCCCGGTATTTCTGGCAGGCTCTCTGGGAGTGGGAGTTTCAGCTGCCGAGCCAGGCACTGATCTTGTGCGTTCCCATGCAGTTGTGCCCATGGGAATGAGGTGTGCCAGCTTTCCTCTAACCTGTGAGGCTCTGGGCAATGAAGTCTGTGAGGCTGGGGACTGAGCTGACTCTCCCTTAAGCAGATGCCCTCATGAGCACAGGTGGGGGTCTCCTTGGGGTGTCCTTCCAAGCTGGGAGCTGCCTTCCAGGGGGCACAATGAGCCCTGTGTGTCCTTGGCTGGAAACGGGGTGCTGAGATCGGAAGAAAGGGCGAGACATTGAGGGGTCTGAGGTGGATCCCTCTGCTCTCAGCAGTGTCTGGTGGCTTTTCAGGGTAACGGGGAGTGTGATCACCCTTCATCTCAGCCCAGGGCAGCTGGGAACAAGACGGAGAGACAGACCAGCTCCCCCTTCTCTGCACTAAGCCACAGGCAATCCTCGTGCCTCGCTCTGTTCTCCCTGAGGGCAGCAGAAATGCTGAGGGTTTCTGACATCCAAGAACACTGCCCAGGGGAGATGGGGGGGAGCTGTAAAAAAACCCCAAACCTCTCAAACTGCCTTCTGCCATCCTGGTTCCTTAGCACTGGGAGTGCAGATGCTGACAAGCCCTTTGACGTTAGCAGCGATTTCATATGAGAAAGTCGAACTCCAGGACTGGCGCCTGCGCACCCCATTCCCATGAAACCACCGCTGCAGAGCAGGGCTGACTCCTTGGCAGCCAGCTTGCAGAGGTCCTGCTCCTCACGACACCCTCAGCCAGCACAAACCAGAGCTCCAGCCACGGACTGAAGGAAGATCTTCTAGAAAAGTGTGTGTGTGTGTAGCAGGGAGAGGGGGTATGGGAAATGGCTTTGATTTTTCAGAGAAGCCTCCCCTAACTTGTTGTGTTTTCCTCCTCAAACAGTCCCCCATGCCTAAAAGCACCAAATGTCCAACGGCAGCTCCGTTACAGAGTTCCTCCTCCTGGCATTCACAGACACGCGGGAGCTGCAGCTCTTGCACTTCTGGCTCTTCCTGGGCATCTACCTGGCTGCCCTCCTGGGCAACGGCCTCATCATCACCGCCGTAGCCTGCGACCACCGCCTCCACACCCCCATGTACTTCTTCCTCCTCAACCTCTCCCTCCTTGACCTGGGCTCCATCTCCACCACTCTTCCCAAAGCTGTGGCCAATTCCTCTGGGACACCAGGGCTATCTCGTACTTGGGATGTGCTGCCCAGGTCTTTCTGGTTTGCTTCTTGGTTGGAGCAGAGTTTTCTCTTCTCACCGTCATGGCCTATGACCGCTACGTTGCCATCTGCAACCCCTGCACTACGGGACCCTCCTGGGCAGCACAAGTTGTCCATCATGGCAGCAGCTGCCTGGGGCAGTGGGTTTCTCAGTGCTGTCCTGCACACTGCCAGTACATTTTCACTACCACTCTGCCAGGGCAATGCCCTGGGCCAGTTCTTCTGTGAAATCCCCCAGATCCTCAAGCTCTCCTGCTCAGACTCCTACCTCAGGGAAGTTGGGCTTCTTGCTTTGCCTTTGTTTAGTATTTGGGTGTTTGTTTCATCGTGCTGTCCTATGTGCAGATCTTCAGGGCCGTGCTGAGGATCGCCTCTGAGCAGGGACGCACAAAGCCTTTTCCACGTGCCTCCCTCACCTGGCCGTCTCCCTGTTTATCATAGCACTGCCACTTTGCCTACCTGAAGCCCCCCTCCATCTCCTCCCCATCCTGGACCTGGTGGTGGCTGTTTTGTATTCGGTGGTGCCTCCAGCAGTGAACCCCCTCATCTACAGCATGAGGAACCAGGAGCTCAAAGACGCACTGAAGAAACTTCTTCAATCAGTAGTCTTTCAGCAGCTGTAAGCAGCCCATGTCTCTTCAAAAGTGATTTTGAATTCATGTCGGGAACCTCCTGTGCTTTGGGCATTCGATCTGTCATAATCCTGCTTGCCCAGGAGTGTCTACATCCACTCCATTTCTCCAGAGGCATGAAGCCAGCCACTCTGACCCACAGGCCTTCGTGCGTGTGTCTGGCACGACGGTACATCTGGCCTCCTGTGTCACATCTCTGTAATAAAAGGGGATTTCCTCAGTGCCAGTGCCTGGAGGTTGGTTCTTCTTCCAAAGCGGAGGTCAGGAACAGGCTGAAGAAATCACCCCCGTGAGGCCGTGCTGCTGTGCTGGGGTTCTCCATGGGCTGAGGGGAGGAGGGCATGGGGCGATGTGTTAGGGAATGGGACTGGAGGGAGCTTTCACTGGTGGCCTCGCTAATCGGCCACTTCCAGCACTGGCCGCTCACCACAGGTTTGGGTGAGTTTTGCTGCACGGCCCTTTCCCTCCTCCTGCTGGGCTCAGTGCCTGCACCGGGGAATGGCCAGCCCTGCTCGACCTCTCTCCTTGTCCAGACCCTGGCAGACCCCGGAGCAGGGATGTCTGTGAAATCCCACATGGGATGCGGATAGGGCTGCGTAGGTTCCAGGGCCTGGGGAGGCTGTCTCAAGTAGGAGGAACAGAAGCGGGACAGGGCACAAAGGGCTGTCATGGGGATCATGCAGGAGAAACTGTTCCTCACACCAAATACACCCTTTCCCATGCCGTGCCTGCACAGTGGGGCCATGGGACCATGTGTGGGGCAGCGGGGCTGGGCCGGTGCAGGACAGGGCACTGACAGGAGCCACGAAGCAGCTGCCAGGGGGTGACCGCCTGGAGTTGGTGGCTGCAAGAAAAGTCAAGAGCAAAGACAAGAGCTTCAATCGCTGTGTTAGAGACCAAGGCTGACCAAGGAAAATGCAGGGCTGCTGTGGGATGGGGAGGGGGATATAACAACAGCAGACACTGATGATATGAGGGCTCAACGCCGCCTTTGCCTGAGCCTTTACGGAAAGGTCTCCCAGGCCTCTGTGCTCAATGAAGGGGTTCAAGAAGGAGGAGAGCACGTATTGGCAGGAACCTCAGGAAATCCCACAAGGACAAACGCCAGTGTCTGCCCCTGCAGGGGACTCCCTGGCAATGGCACAGGCTGGGGGCTGCCTGGCTGGCAGCAGCCCTGGGGGAAAGGTCTTGGTGGGCAGGGAGCTGGACAGGAGGCAGCCGTGTGCCCTGGCAGCAAGGGAGGCCACCAGCGTCCTGGCTGTGCGACCAGGAGCACGGCCAGGCGATGGAGGGAAGGGATTCTCTGGAATCCTCCATCCGATTTCCGATCCCCACTTCGGGAAAGATCTTGGCAAGCTGGAGTGGGTTTAGCAGAGGGCCCTCAGGACAGCCAGGGACTGGAGCACTCTGCCGGTGAGGAGAGGCTGAGGGAGCTGGGCTTGTCCAGCCCGGAGAAGGGAAGGCTGGCGGGACCTCATCCCAGCCTGCCAGTACCGACGAGGAGGTCATGGAGAATACAGAGCCAGTCTCTTCACCGTGGTGCATGGCAGGACAAAGACAAGGGGTGGAAGGTGGAAGAGGAGGTTCAGCCAGGACATAAGGAACACTTTTTTCCCCAGGAGCTCAGCCAAGTGCTGGAACAGGTCACCCAGAGAGGTTGTGCAGTCTCTGTCCTTGGGGTTTTCCAACTCGCCCTGAATCAAGCCTTGAACAACTTGGTGACCCTGCTCTGACAGGTTGGACTGCAGACTTCCTGAGGTCCCTTCCAACCTCAGCCTCTTATGGTCCTGTGATGCTGGGCCCTGCTTCTAACTGGAGCAGAGCAGATGTTTATGGGGCATGAATCCTCCTGTGCTGTAAGTGACCGTCTAAACCAACGTCTAAGCAGAAGAGAGGTCGACACCTCCGTGTGCCTCGCTCTGTGCAAAGACTGAGGATCCTGGCAGGAAGGTTTTGGGGCATGGGGCTCTGCAAGACACCAGATGACCTTGTTTCAATGCCTGTCGGCCTGTCAGATGTCAGTTAATGTCAGTGAAAAGGAAAGTAAGAAGAACTGAAGACAAAGAAAGGCACATCAGGGCTTTCTGCATTGCAGTGAGCCCCAGGGTGCATTTGGGGCTGAGTCCATGAACCTGAGAGGCTGAAGGAACATTTGCACAAACCTCTCAGAAGTCAAACTCAGAAGCAAAAACCCAAAGTACTAAGCATTCCTGGTCCCGAGGGCCATTACTGACAAAGCCTCCCCAGGGGCTCCTTACAGCAGAAAATTGGAGGCAATGCGCACGGCAGGCAATTTTCAAGCTCTCATGGCTACATGATCCTGCACTTCCCAGATCTTCCGATTCACTAGGCTGAGAAGCCGAGGTCTCTCAGCCTCCCCACACACGGCCCCTAGCCCCATCTTGCACCT
>NW_026114267.1:0-14809 GCF_018139145.2 Gymnogyps californianus | reverse complement strand
CTCACAGCTCCTCTCTCCGGCTGCTGTTCCACAGCAGGGTTTTGGTTTTTTTCCCCTTCTGAAATCTGTTATCCCAGAGGCGCTACCACCGTTGCTGATGGGCTTGGCCTTGGCCAGCAGCGGGTCCATCTTGGAGCCGGCTGGCATTGGCTCTAGCGGACATAGGGGAAGCTTCTAGCAGCTTCTCACAGAAGCCAGCCCTGTAGCCCCCCGCTACCAAAACCTTGCCACGCAAACCCAAGACACTTCCTCCTCACCTCCCCAACCTCACCATTTCTAACATTGGCCTCCTGGGACTTGCCTCACTGACATCACACTTCACCACTGAAGGCTGCAGCTGGACGTAACAGCTCCTTTGCCCAGCTCCCACCTACTTTCCTTAGAGACCTGGCTGCACACAGGCACAGCTGGCTTTCTCTTCATTGTCAACAAACAGCAAGAAAGCATGGTAAAGTTTCATAAACAATAACCCACTCTCCTCACCTCTATGTTAAGTCCATGCTGCCTCCAATGAGGTTCACCATCCACAGGGATAACTCCCTGGAAATGTTTCCGAGAGAGAGAGAGAGGAAATGATAGATGTAAACACAAGGAAGGATTTGTCTGAAGAGATAATGAGACTGCTGAAAGACAAGGGCAGGCTTCTAGCTGCCTGAATCTCAAAGCTTCAGCCTGGGTGGTTGAGAGGGATCTGACTGAACAAGGAGTAAGGGGAAAGGAAACCTGGAGAGCAATGGAAACGCATAGGTGCAGATAGTGTGCTGAGAAGATGCCTTTAGACCTGGGCAGGTGGAAAATTAGGGAGGTTAAATACACAGACCATGAGCAGAGTCCTGCAATGCAAGGACAGGGCAAGGTCAAGATTTCTTCTCCTGCAATTAATAGACTTCCTAGAAATTCCCATTTTGTCATGGTGGAAAAACATCATCATTTTATTAAAAGTTTTCAATCATCTCAGCTGATGAAAAGGTGCTCGTGTGTTTTGTCAAAGTTGCAAGCAGTTCTTCCCCTTTCCAGGCAGAGCTCAGCTGTCTGACCATGGCCATTGAGGACACTTGTAGAGGCCCCGGTTGTGGCTGAGGTGTTTGCCTGCACCTGGCCACTGTCACACAGGAGAGAGGTCTCCTGCAGGAGACCAGAGCCCCTCAGGAGCTGCTGATAAAGGCCAGCAGAGGGCACCAGGACACCTGCACTGGCACCAGGCATCTGTGTCCCTGTAACATGAGACATCCGTGTCCCTGTAGCTGCATCGCACCCCATTCTGAAAATCAGTTTTTCTTTCAAATAGTAGTTAACAAAAAAACCCAGTTCATTAAATTCCCAGAGACTGGTGTATGAAAAGAAAACAAAGCTAAACTAGGAGGAAATGAACACAAAGAAATAAAAGAAAAGCTGAAAATTGCATTAAAACTTTTCTTTCCTTTAACTCTTTCCTCCTTTCTTCTCTGTCTCATTTTTATTGCCATTTTCTAAACATTTCCATCAGAATCAGGCCTGCAGCCTAAAAAAAAGACATTTCTATGTCTCGCAGAGATCTCAATGAGCTAAAAACCCCTCCCCTCCCACGAGCATCCTCACTCTTTGCCCAGAGACACTCACCCACGAAGGTGGCAGGCTCTCTCAGCTGATGCTGGGAAGCAGAGCGACCAGCTTCAGTGAAACCCCTGGGTTTGGGTGGCCACATTTGCACTCCTCTCAACACATCTGTGTTAGAGTGTCTCCTTAAAGGGGTCTCTAGACCATCTACGAACACTCCCTTTTCATTCCCTCCAGGGACATGAAGAGTGACTCCTTTTGAGGTGAAGAAAGGCAGGAGACTGGTCTCCCCCCACATCACACACCTCAGTGCAGGTGAGACATTCGTCTATGTCAAACCAAGTTGCCTCGAGTTCCCTTTCTAGTCAAGGGAGAGAAAGAAGTTGTCTCAAGGAGGTGTCTGGAGATCCTTTTCCTGGTGACCAGCAAATGCTCCAGAAGGGCTCCCAGAGGTCCTGGGTCCCGTTTCTGAGCAGCAGATGGGTACTTCAGCTACCCCAGGGCACCTGAGACAGCAAGAGCTGACAGAGGTGGGCCAAGGAATTAATGAAATGAATTTGCTCCATCCCCCTGCCAGGGACTCAGAGGTGGCTGACCAGCCTGCAGTTCCCTGCATGCTCCTTCTTGCCCGAATTGAAAATGGGGCAATGTTGGTCTTTTTCCCATCTCCAGAGAACTCCTTGGTTGCCCTGGCATTTCCAAGATGATCAAGAGCAGCCTTGCAATGACACCAGCCAGCTCCCCAGCACCCTTGGGCACATGCCCTCTGCTCCCATGGACCTGGGTGTGCCCAACTGGCTTCAGTGCCCCCGAGACACAGCTGCTGCTGCCATGGGTGCAGCCTTGCAGCACAGATGTTGATAGGAGGCCGAGGACCAGGGAGGCCTGGGGCACACCTTCCCAGCAGAAAACAATGGGAAACCAAGGAGTTCCCCAGCCTTTTCCAGCTCTTGTCACTCCATGCCCTGCCCCACTGAGCCATGAGACTGTCTTCTCCTCAGCTGACTCCTTGTGCTGCCAGTGAACTTACACAAGGCCTTGTGGCTGCTACCCTCTTCCTTGCTAGTTGGAGCCCCAGCTGAGCTTTGGCTTTCCTGCCTCCATCCCTCTACCCCAAGGCCACTTTCCATCTGCCTCCTGGACACCCTGTTCCCTCTTCCAACCTTGTGCAATGCCTTCTGGTGTTTGAACTCTTCAGCCAAAGATCCCCTTCATCCCCACCAGCCTCCAGCTAGGCCCTGCTCGACTCCCACAACGTCACACTGATGTGTTTGCTGATGGGTTTTGATGTTGTTGCCCCTGAAGATGCAAGAGGGCTCCGTGGATCTTGGATCTCCAGGATCCTGCCAAGCAGATGCTGAACCAGCTGAAAGTTGCTCTCCTGTAGTCCAAGGCTGTGAGTCTGCTGTTGTCTTTTTTCTCTGCCGTGGTCACTGCAGCCATGGCTGCCCTCAGCATTGGCATCCTCCTCCAGTTGGCATTGTTTGTGAGTCAGAGTGCAGCCCTAGTCAGTCATGGACTGCCTGTGTGAAAAAAGGGAGGGCTGAGGCAGGTGGAAGGGACGTGTCTGGGTGCTGGCTCTGAGGACTCCTCTGTTACAGCCACCCAACCTGCTGTGGCAGGCAGGAGGGCAGGCCACCCTCATGGACACCCTGCTCAGCCCTGTCTCCTCTGGAGCAGACCTGACACCAAGCAGCATGTCACCTCAGAACCACCCCTGGGCCTTCAACTTGGAGGGGGTTCACCTGGAAAGGAGAGGCCAGGAGGGAGCTAAGAGGCAGGCTGTGGGAGGGCTGACCAGGTGCCTGGAGGCCAAGACAAGGAAGGAAGCAAGGGATTTAAAAGTGCTGCGAGGATCAATTCCAGTGAAGGAGGGTCAAGACCCCCTGTCAGCTCTAAGAGGAGCCTCTAGGAGCAAGAGTGGAAAGACACCCAAAGAGTGGTTGTCTAAACCAAGGGGAGACAAATTCCCAGGTGGAGTCCATGGGACATGGGAATGCAGCACAAGGAGAAACTCCTTGCTGTCCACAACCACCAGGCATGTATTGAAGAGTCACAGGTGGCATTCAGCTGCCCTGATGCCCAAACCAACAAGTAGGAGCTTCAGGGTGCAGACCATGGCCTTTGAGGCGGTTAAAGCTGGATGCAATGAGCTTCAGGGGAATGTAGAGCTGTCTGAGGCAGTGCCTCCCAGGCTCGCCTTACAGTCAAGCGAGTGGAGGAGATGTTCACCTGACTTGCCTTAGCTGCTCACATACAACACAGGAGGATTCTTGCCCCATAAACATCTGATCTCTCCTATGCTGCTCAGATATGGGACCAGAGATCATAGGATGACATGGTTATTCAGGTTGGAGTAGACCTTTGGAGGTCTGCACTCCAACCTTCTACTCAATGCAGCATATAGAGTCAGATCTGGTTTCTCAGTCTTGAAAACCTCCAAGGATGGAGGACTGCACAGCCTCTCAGGGTGAGCAGTCCTTGTTCAAATTCTTGGCTGGCCTCATGGTGGAAAAGGGAGGCCCCCCTTGCTGTGAGGTGTCCCTCAGCCTTCCCTTCTCCATGCTGAACAAACCCAGCTTCATCAGCCCTTCCTCACAGAGAAAGTGACCCAGCCCCCTGACCATCTGCAGGGCCCTTCCCAAAATCTGCTCCACCTTGCCAACACCTTTCCAGTACTGGGGTTCCCCAAACTGGACACACTCTTCTGGATGTGCTCTAACAAGTGCTCCATTGAGCGGCAGAGTCCCTTCCCTCCACCTCCTGCCCGTGCTCCCGCTCATACAGCCCAGGGCCCTGCTGTCCTCCCTTGCTGCCAGGGCACACGGCTGCCTCCTGTCCAGCTCCCTGCCCACCAAGGCCTTTGCCACAGGGCTGCTCCCAGCGGGCAGCCCCCAGCCTGGGCCATTGCCAGGGGGAGTCCCCTGCGCGGGCAGAAACTGGCATCTGTCCTTGTGGGATCTACTGAGTTTCCTGCCAATCCGTGCTCTCCTCCTCCTTGAGCCCGCTCTCTGAGCACAGAGGCCAGGAGACCTTTTTCGTAAAGACTCAGACAGAGAAGGCATTGAGCGCCTCAGCCTCCTCTGGGTCTGCTGTTTGAACCCTCCCCTCATCACTCGGCAGCATGTTCCTTGTTCAGCCTTTTACTGCACACACAGTGATGGAATTCCTTTGGCTCTTGATGTTGCCTGCAGCCCCCATCAGCTCCAGCTGAGCTTTGGCTTTCCTAAACACATACCCACATGCTCAGGTCAGAGTTCTAAAATTCCTCCTTCCTAGCCCGTCCTTGCTTCCACCTCCTGATTGTGGTGGTGTAGCTCCCATCTGTGACTTGTCCCTGAGCCAGTGCAGCCCCATTGCCCAACACATGCCCTCACGGCCCTCCTCATCAGACACTGCAAGGGAAAGGGTGTGTTTGGGGTGGGGAAACATCCCCCACCACAAGTCCCCATGGCAGCCCTCAGTGTCCATCCCCACCAGCCCTCCTTCTTTTGCAGCCCACCAATGTCCAGCCCCAGCCAAGCCCCAGCCGTGTCTGACACAGGGGCTCGCAGACAGCCCTGCTCTGGGGTGTGCCAAGGCCTGGGCAAGAAGAGAGGCTGGGGCAGGGCTGGCTCTTCCTTTGACACAGGTAGCGAGACCAGCAGGAGGAAGGAGATGGCCCCAGAGCAAAAACACTGATAAATTGAGGTGAGTGGCCAGTGCTGGAAATGGCCAATGGGAGAGGCTGGGGGTGACAAATGCCCTGGGGCACCTTCCCGCTCTGTCCATACCACCAAGGGCACTGACTGAGCTCCTTTCTCCTGCACCTGCGTGTCTCAGCTCCCTTCCAGGGGACCTGGGTCTGTACCTCACACCCACTGGAGCATGTCATCGCCCTGTATGATCAAACATGTAGGCTAACATTGGTGTTGTCCTCTCCCAGGCACTTTCCAGCTCAGCCCAGCCCTCCCCAGCTCTTCCCATCTCCCCTCTGCATCCCCAGCCCAGCTCTGCAGAGCAGACAGCCTGGGCTGGCCCCACAGCAGTACCTGCTGCAGGGTGCTGCAGAGCGTTGGGCGCTCACCCCACAGCCCCAGCCCCTCTGAAGGGCACAGCAGCTCCTGGGGGGCAGGGAGGGCTCAGCCTCCCCATCAGCCCCAGGGCTGGAGGCTCACCGTGACATGAGGAAATGGAGGTCAGTGAAACTGCAGGACTCCTGGTCCTGGGTCCAGGAGATCCCCATCACAGACTGACTGCCCCCTCCATCTCAGCCCCTCTCGCAGGCCAGCACAAGAGTCCTGGCCAGGGGACAGAGCAGCCTGCCCTGAGCAGGTACCTGCAGAAAGAGGTTGCTCTTTCTCATGGATTCTCCCTGCAGGCACACAAATGCTGCCTTGCTCTTCTCCAGGGTCATCCCTGCTCTCCAGAGAGCCTTTCCCCACATAAGCGTGTCTGTGCTGGCCTGGCCAGCCATTCCTGCTTCCCTCCCCATGCTCCCTGCAGGGCCCCAGGCTGGCAGCGCACTCTGCAGAGAAAGGGGCTGTGGTGCCCTTTGGCCATGGGGTGAGCCTGCACTGGCCATGCTGGTCAGGTACCGAGCAGAGCCAGCTGGATGGGGATCACTGCTGCTGAGCCCCTTTTCCAGCTTCCCTTGATGGCTCAATAGCCAAAGATGGGGCTGGGCAGGAGCAAGGCGTGTCTGCAATGGCACAAAAGGCAAGGGAGGCCTGCAGTAGATGCAGGCCATGGGCTTGGACCACTCTCCAGTCTCATGTCCCTTTGCCTTCTGGCTCTCACAGCCTCTCCTGGCATTGCAGGGCCCTTGTTAGCCCATGTCTCCTCAGGTTCACCTTTTCCTCTGCGACACTCCTCCTTGGACTGTCACTTATTGTACGAGGCACCCCAGGCTTCCACGGTGTGCCTGGAGATCCCCTGAGCTCTCCTGCCTGCTCCCGATTCCTCTCCAGGATGGCATCTGCCATCAGCCCCACTGCAGGTGGGACAGCACCAGGGAGATAAATCAAAGAACAACTGCTGCCTGCTTGGACACATGCCACCAAGAAGGGAACTCTTGGTCCAGCCCTCAGTCCCTAACAGATCCCCCTGGGACTCTGAGATTGTCTCCCTGAAGCTATCGAGAACCCCAGAAGAGCAGAAGTCCTTTTCAGGGAGCAGCTCCTTGGTATAGTCCTGACACCACCTTTGGAAGAGGCATCTGGCTTTCTGGCCGTGCCCTGAGGAGCCCTTTTGGTGACGGTGGTGCTAGCAGGGAGGCCAGCTCTGACACAGTGGTTCAAGTGGCCTGCTCCTGCCTGCAGCCACAGGGATGCCACTGTAGAGACAACAGGACTGTCTTAAGTTGAAGGAGACCTTTGGGCTTATATAAACCCAAGGTCAGAGCAGGACAGTGTGAGGAGAGACCAGCACTGAAAAGACCACGTCCTGATGCGGTCCATGGCCATGGCTCCAGAGAAGCAGCAGCCTGACTCAAAGGCGGGAGAGAGGGAGTGCCCGACAAGGCAGCAAGGGGCAGCTCCGAGGGTCACAGACTTTTGGTGACTTAACTCCTTCTGCATGCTGGGGCTGGTCCCCCAGCTCCAGAGAAGATTTGAAGGGATGGGAGCTCAAACCAAGGATTTTCTGCTGGCTTCTTTATTTATGCAAGGAGACTGCTTCCTTAGGTACATTAGGATACTTCCTCAGAAAAAAACATGTTGAACGTCAAGAATTGGGAAGCATACTACTATTTATTTGCAATTAATATTATCACAGACAGGTATAAAACCCAAATACAAAATAAAGAAAAGACCAAAAGATAGTCCTGACTTTTCTTGAGATACCCTGGGAGTCACATAAAGATGATGGATTCCTTAATGACAAAGAAATAGTCTGTGTTCAAAGAGTTTCTTCAGAGCATCCTTGAGCTCTTTGTTCCTCATGCTGTAGATGAGGGGGTTCACTGCTGGAGGCACCACCGAATACAGAACAGTCATCACCAGATCCAGGATGGGGAGGAGATGGAGGGGGGCTTCAGGTAGGCAAAGATGCCAGTGCTGACAAACAGGGAGACCACGGCCAGGTGAGGGAGGCATGTGGAAAAGGCTTTGTGCCGTCCCTGCTTCAGAGGGGATCCTCAGCATGGCCCTGAAGATCTGCACATAGGACAGCACAATGAAAACAAAACACCCAAAGAATAAACAGGCACTAACCACAAGAAGGCAAATTTCCTTGAGGTAGGCATCTGAGCAGGCGAGCTTGAGGATCTGGGGATTTCACAGAAGAACTGGTGCAGGACATTGCCTTGGCAGAGTGGTGCTGAAAAAGTATTGGCAGTGTGCAGCACAGCATAGGGAAACCCAGTGCCCCAGGCAGCTGCTGCCATGTGGACACAAGCTCTGCTGCCCAGGAGGGTCCCGTAGTGCAGGGGTTGGCAGATGGCAACGTAGCGGTCATAGGCCATGACGGTGAGAAGAAAATACTCTGCTAGTATCAAAAAAAAACAAAAAAAAAAGCTGGGCAACACATCCTGCATAGGAGATGGCCCTGGTGTCCCAGAGGGAATTGGCCATGGCTTTGGGGAGAATGGTGGAGATGGAGCCCAGGTGAAGGAGGGAGAGGTTGAGGAGGAAGAAGTACATGGGGGTGTGGAGGCAGTGGTCGCAGGCTACAGCGGTGATGATGAAGCCGTTGCCCAGGAGGGCAGCCAGGTAGATGCCCAGGAAGAGCCAGAAGGCAGGAGCTGCAGCTCCCATGTGTCTGCAAATGCCAGGAGGAGGAACTCAGTGGTGAAGCTGCTGTTGGACATTAGTTCACCCTGGGCGTGGGGCCTGTTGGAAGAGGTGAAGACATTGACAAGTTAAAGGCAGACTTCTTTTAGGCAGTCCTATGCTGTTTCCCAAAAAATCCCCTCAAAATTACTTCTCTTTCTTTGGGGAACTTCGTTCAGCTCTTTTTTGTGAGCTCAGGTTTGTGCTGCTGCGTGAAGGCACTTTGTGTGGAGGGGCAGAAGTCAACATCTTTCACATTGCTCTCAGCCCGAACACTGCAGAGTCCTAAGGGACAAACGGGCTCCCTGTGCCCTAATGCACAGTCAGGAGAGCTGCTCTGCCCACGACTGACCTGCTGGTCACCACGCAGGTGCCCTGTGCTCATTACACCTCTCTCTGTTGCAGGATGACCTCACTAACAATGTACTTGAAGAAGAAACTGGACTTTAGTGACCTCAGAGGAGTCCAGTTTCAAAGTCCCTTTCTCCAAACTCTTCTCTCTTTCCCCATGCAGCTGAGCAGAGAGTGATGCAGAGGGGTGGCCTGGCTCTCTGCTGCCTGGAGCTGTCCCTGCCAGGAGCTGTTTCTCTGTCCCCAGGTCTCCTCCCTCTCAGTGCTCACAGACGCCATCCCACCCGCAATTTGCTCAGCTCGGCCCTGCAGACCCCTCCTGGCAGCAGGGCACTGCCCAGGGCCGTCTCCCTCTTAGCAGGTCCTAAGCAGTAGGGCAGATCAGCACTGATGCTGCAAGCAAAGGTGATGCTGGTGCTGTCTGGAGGCAGAGGAGTGGGGGAAGGCACTTTAGGAGGCTTCTGGCAGATGTGCTGATCCCTCCGTGTAACAGTTCAGGAGTCTCAGTGACGTATTCAAACCTGACATCTCCTTTCCCTTTTCCCTTAGAAGAAAGCTGAGATCACAAACCCTGGAAAGGTCTTCATCTTTAAGGTAGCCCCTGCCTTGACTTTCCTCTTGACATGCTGCTTCTGCCAATGTTGTGGGGTGATCTGGAGCTGTGAGGAGCCCTGACCCATGAAGCACCCTCTCAACAGCAGAAGGACCCTGCCCTGACAAGGGGTCGCTCCTTCCACCCACAGCTTCTCCCCACAGCGCTGTGGGGAGCTCCCTGGGCAGGCTGAGTGCTGACCCTGGCAGGCGGCAGAGTCCCCGCCCCAGCACACAGCCGCCTGAGGTGCAGGGACCCTGCTCAAAAGGACAGCCCTGGGCACCCCTGGCTGCACACCAGGCTTCACACCCCTGCAGCCGTCCCTGGAAGAAGGCAGCCATCATGCCCTGTCCTTCTGACAGTGCAGCAGGGAAGCCCTGCTCTGGAGCACATCCTCCTTCTCTACACCCGAGTGAGATCCCACAGGCTATGGGCTATGCCAGCTTTAGGAGATCCCTCCACGAACTGCAGCTGCATTGTCCTGCACACAGAGACTTACCCTGTCAAGGGCTGTGAAGATTTCTCCTCTTTTGAGCTCTCAGCATCCTCCCATTCCACACTGCCTATAAACCTCTCTCTTTCTTGCACGTCTCCCCTCGGTGCCTGCAGGCAGTGCCCTCAGCCCTGCTGCGCTTTGCAGAGGAGCTGCTCCTGGGCAGAGCTGTCTCTCAGCAGCGCTGCCCACTTGCCATGAGCTCCGTCCATCCCAGGAGCCCAGCCCAGCTCAGCAGCAGAGGACCAGCCCAAATGGCATTTTAATGACCCCTCTGGTGGGTTTGGTGCCGACTCCATGAACCTCAGACAGTGAGAGGAAGTTGAAGAAACCTCTCCAGAAGTGAAAGTCAGATGCAAACTCCAAACTTTCAAGGAGCGTTAATGGGTCCCACTGGGGACCATTACTGACAAAGCCTCCCTGGGGTGTGGTTAGAGCAGAAAACTGAAGGCACAGATGACAGGTAGGCAAAGGCAATGTAAAGGTGGAACAGATTCTGAGGAACCCTGGATGTGTTCCATTAAGCCAAAGGGCCAAGGCGTGAGCCCAAACCCTGGGAAGGGAGATCCTGTCCCTCCCACATTGCTCAGGGCTCTTCCTGGGGCAGTGTGACATGGGGACGTGCAATGTCAAGGGCAGGACTATGGTCCAACACCTCCCATGCTCTCGGGTGGGGAAGGGGAGGCAATGAGACCCTCGTGTTGTAAGGACAAGGTGCTTCCTCATAGGCATCGGTGGCAGAGACAACAGCCATAGCCAAGGGAAGAAAGAGCTCATCTCTGTTGGGGGCTTTGCAGACTTTCTTCACCCCTCCATCATCTCCACCACAGGCTGTCCTACAGTGTCCCACACCTGCACCTCTTCCTCTGCAGGCAGTAGACATCCACCCTGCTACCACGCCTTGCTCTCACCTGACCATCTTCCTTCCTTTACTGATACCTCTCCATCCTCCCTGGCTGTTCCTTGACACACAAAGCCTTGGCCTGATCCAGTCTCCCTCTGGGTGACTTGTTCCCCCACAGCACTGCCCTTCGAGTGACATTTCTTTGTCTCCAGTCTGGGCCTCCTCAGCTGCACTTTGTGGCATTACTTCTTCCTCATGCTGTATGTTACTACAAAGAAAAGCTCCATCATCTCTGAAATCACCCTTCACTCACTCTCAGCCTACTCCTGTACTGCCTCGAGCCTCCACACCACTGAGCCAAAGATCTCCAGCTCCCTCAGCCACCCCACACAGGTTGGGTGCACTAGGTCCCAAACCCCACCTTGGCAGACCTCCACTCAACACTCTCCACTTGCTCCCTACTTCTCCAAAATGGGGAGCCACACACTGGGACACACCAGTGCTGAGTGGAGGGGGATGAGAACTCCGGTTGTTTGGCTGGCCCACGCTCCTCTTCATGCAGCCTCCTATGCAGCTGGCCTTCTTCATAGTGTCCATACTCTACTGGCTCGTAGGGCATCCCTTGTAGCGCCCAGGCCCTTCTCCTCAGGTCACTGCTCTGCCGGTCAGGTGCCAGCCTGTTCTGAGGTATGGGGTTATTCGCCCCCCTGACCCCCACCAATGCAGGACTGGCCACTTCTCCTTGTAAAACTTCAAGTGATTTCCATTTGCCCAGTGCCAGAGTTTCTCCAGGGCCCCCTGGACTGAAGCTCCATTGGCTCAGCTTTTCATGTTTGGGTGCAGCTGTTTCATCTTGATTGGGGTGTCTCTCACAAGAGAACAGCATGAGGAATTGCAGGGCACTACAAATACCTTCTCATGGAGAAACTGTGGGGTCCTGGGGCTCTGGCACTGATAAGGCCATAGGTCTGCACCCCGAGGGGAAGTTGCCTTTTATGGCCGAGAGCGGCAGGAACACGTGGAGCTGTGCCTGGGGATGGACAATGAGTCAGCTGAGAGCTGAAGGGTCATGGTCAACACTGTGGTGGGTGGGTGGATGTCTGCTACGGACGTCCTGATGAGGAAGAGGAAGTAGATGAGGCCTTCTTCAGAGAACTGGAAGAAGCCTCCTGTTTGCAGTCCCTAGTCCTCATGGCAGACCTAACTATCCCACTATTTGCTGAACGGGCAACACAGCGAGGTGAAAGCCATGCAGGAGGTTTTTGGAGTTTGTTGACAACGTCTTCCTGACAAGGGTGAGTGAGGAGCCAGTGAGGGGAGGTGTCCTGCGGGATACCATACTTACAGACAAGAAACAGCTGGTCACGGATGTAAGAGTTGGGGATGAGTAGGGAGAGTTGAGGCTCCTGAAGAAGGGAACAAGGCCAAGAGCAGGACTGCAGGAGCAGGCTTTGGCCTGCTAAGGCATCTGCTTGACAGAATCCCATGGGATACGACACTGAGGAGAAGAGGGGTGCAGAGTGCTCTTTGATGGTCAAGGATGTCCTCTTCAAGCTCCAGAAGGGTTGTCCCCAACTTGCAGGACGTCAAGCAAAGGTGGCAGGAGGCTGGCATGGATGAGAAAGGAGCTCCTGACAAAAATCAAGTGTGAGGAGGAAGCCCAGAGAAGGGGGAAGCTGGCTGCCTTCCAGCCTCAAGGCTTCTGTGATTCTGTGCTGGAGAGAGCCATCTCAGTGTGTGTGTGTGTGTGTGCTTGTCTGTGCAGGGACAAACTGGGGGGATGAGGGGATCGCAGGGCCAGCTCCTGGATAGACAGAGGTTCTAAGAGCAGCTCCTGGGAGCAACCATACTGTATCTGTGTCTATATAGTGTTATGAACATTTCCCTCCCTAACTAGTATGCAAAGCACTCTTTATAGTATGAAAGTGTATTACATTTCTTAATATATATGTAGCTCACATGGTACACCAGTTAGTCATGCTTGAAGAAGCAAACTAAAGGACACCAGATCATCACAAGGACCAGAAGGACAGCACAGCCCTTCAAATAAAGCCTTGGCTTCTCAGTATCTTTGAGCTTTCCATGAAGAGAAAAGCTACCCCTGGAAAACCAAGATAATGCCAGCAGCCCAGCCCCTCTAACACATCTTTGAAACCCTCCCAATGTTGGCTGGCATCACAGAGAGGTAATTATAGCGAGACCAACTCCAGGGATGTCTGGATCAATAGACAAGCAACAAGACTGCTGATGGATGATGGTGCTGCAGAAGCAGTTGCTTTGTGAAGTTTTACTATGATTTGCAATGGGTAGTGTGTGTGTTAATTAGTGATTAGTCAAATCCTGTTGTACCTGAATGCTTGAAGAGTGTAAGAACCCTCTGTATTAACCATATTCAGGGTGCTCCAATTTGTTTGGAACACCCCAGGCAATTGACTAAATATTTACTCTTGGAATTCTACACTTTGTGTCGAGCTTCAGTCCTCGGTCGGCACAGGCCTCTTGTGAATTTGCCTAACAGTTTGGCGACCCAGATGGGACACAGCCGACTCACCTGATGCAACCTCTCACTACCACGCAGACCCTGAGGATCTCCACTGCGAGCATGTGAGTGAGTTCCCCTCAAGATACTAGGGCACAGGGACAGTGAAGCGTCGATCTTGCTTGGCAGTAAGGAGGTGATGTTTTTATATCATGGGAGGCAGACAGAGTATGGTGACGAGGTCACCGTTAGGTGAATTGCTGCAACCCTGGCAATCCATTGATGGGATGGTTGGGTTGTCAAAAGCCCGAGCCCTGTGTCAGGAAATTTGGCTGGAAGTGACCGCCTTTGATGATGCGTCCCAAACGTGGCCACGGCCTGGTTCTGTTGATGACATTAGGCTGAGCTATTTATCCCAGCAACTGAAGGATTGGTTCCCATTACAGATGGACTGTTGGGGTATCTGGGATAATTACTGGACTATTGGGATATCAGGTATTTAAAAAAAAACCCAAAACCTAAAAAATTCCCTCCAGAGCAGAGAATGATAAAGGTCTCTGAATGAATGGGAAAAAGAAGAGCTCTTTCCATTCTGGAATTCACAAGTATCAGAGAGAAGTTTCCTCTCTGGGTCAGAAATTATTCAAAACCTTCAGCCGCATGGGAAAACCAGGGATGTTCCCCATTCAGCTCCACCTGCCCATCCTGCTGCTCTTTTTTCTGCTTTTCCTCTGGTTTCTGCTCCAGCTACTGCTACTGCTTCTGGTTTGCTGGCACCTTTCTGACAAGAAATTCTAGGGCCAGGACGGGAACCTGGCCAGCTTTCTGTGGGAACAGGCCGCCTGCCATTTGCACCCACTGATTTGGTTTTGGGGAAACAACAACTGCCCAGACTGCGGGATGATCCAGAGAAGCTGCTGCAAACCACAGAGAGCATCTTCTGCGTCTGTGACTCTATGTGGGCCGAATGTGCAGCAACTGTTTGAGACTGTTTTTTCTGCAGATGAAAAACTGAAACTCTGGGAGACAAACTGCAGATGGGCCAGGGAAGCACAGGCAGAAGCCCATGGCCGGGCAATGGCTCAGGACGGGACCCCAACTTACCAGCGAACAGAGGTAGGCTGCAAAGAGAGAGAGGGGGATTGTTAGAGTCATTAGAAAGAGTGTAGATTGGGTTAAGGTCCAAGAATGTCAGCAAGTGTCGTGGTTTAACCCCAGTCAGCAACCAAGCACCACGCAGCCGTTTCCCCTCCCCCTCCCAGTGGGGTGAGGAGGAGGAAAGAGAAAAAAAAGTAAAACCCGTGGGTTGAGATAAGAACAGTTTAATAACTAAAGTAAAATATAATCCTAACAATAGTAATAATGGAATATAATAATAATAGTAATGAAAAGGAATATAACAAAAAAAAAGAAGGGGGGGGAAGGAAAAAAACATTGATGCACAATGCAGTTGCTCACCACCCGCTGACCAATGCCCAGTTAGTTCCCGAGCCGCGATCTGCGCCTCCCAGCCAACTCCCCCCTCTTTATATACTGGGCATGACGTTCCATGGTATGGAATACCCCTTGGGCTAGTTCAGGTCAGCTGTCCCGGCCATGCTGCTCCCAGCTTCTTGCACACCTGCTTGCTGGCAGAGCATGGGAGACTGAAAAGTCCTTGGCTTAAGATAAGTGCTACTTAGCAACAACTAAAACCTCAGAGTGTTATCAACATCATTCTCACACTAAATCCAAAACACAGCACTGTACCAGCTACTAAAAAAAG
>NW_026114266.1:0-14854 GCF_018139145.2 Gymnogyps californianus | reverse complement strand
CCCTGCCTGCAAAAACCTCAGCCTGAGCCTGACCTCCGCCAAACATTGGCGACGATCGTCGCCTTGCAGAGCGGCCTGGGACCGGGAAAAAAAACCCAGCCAGGGAGAAAAAAAAAAACCCCCAGCTGGGGTTTTTTTATTCTAATTAAATAAAAAAATTACGGTCTCAACATCAAATAAAACCTAAAATAAAAAAATCTCACACATACAAGGTTAGACCCATTCAGAAACTAACACTCATTCAACATTCCGCTCATTCCACCCCTCACTCAAGAACATATCCGTTTGACCGCCCACCTGCCACAATGGCAGATCGCCCCAACTCTAGAGTCGTGCCTGGAACTGCCTCACCATGTGCTCAAAACATCGCCGCTCCGCACAATTCCAGAGCATCAGCCTTCATAACCGGAAGCCAAGGAAGACTCTTCGCTACGTGCGCCGCTCCCGCTCCTTCTTTGCATCGAATCGTACCGTCCGGCAGAACTCGCTCGAGGATTCGCTCCGAGGATCCGAATCGCCCCGTGGTGCCTGCAAAACGCAACAGAAGGGACTCTACGGCCCGCTTCTCGATAGCTAGCGACCCCCAAAACCAGCCCACACAACCTCCACCCAAACAGGCCATGCTAATTGACAGTTAAGCATCCCACGCTTGGACCGTTCCACCCCAGCCAGAATCGCACGCCCACAGCAAAGCAGCTCCACCTCAAACACACACACACACACTCTACAAACATGAGCTAAGGATACAAGAACACCACGCAAGGTACAGTTAATGCCAGACCAAACACACAGCCCAACAGTATGCTCAACCGTGCCTAGGCCGCGTAGCACGGACGCTCCGGCGTGGCCTGCCGTGGGGGAACGCCGCGGCTCTGGATGAAAGGCAGGCGATGAAACTGCAATGACCAACAGAGACAATGGCTTGGGAAAGACTTAAGACTAGGATGACACAGGGAAGAAACCCCTGGAAGAACTCTTCAAGAAAGAGAGTCAGAGACGAGACCCGATGTCAAAGCCCGAGCGACAGCCGCAAGAAAGACTGGCCAAATGCGCCTACGATGCTAAACCGGACCGGCGGCGCCGCGCTTCTACGTCACGCCGCGAGATGAGACGCGCTCGAACTGGCGCTATGCCGATAACTCGAGCCCGAGGAGGTGTGACAGATGGCTACTGCGATCGCAGCAGATGTGAGAATGCCTGAGGCTCCTCAGGCATGAAGGTTAAGAACAAACATCACCGCATTAGATAAGGGACACGTGTGAACACACGCTAGACATACTGCACGACTCCACCTGCTCATCCTGAGCTGCTTTGCCAAAGCACGCATCTCGACACTTATCGCTCCCTCTACCTGCACGAGGCCGACTCCCCGCAAACTACCCTCCCGATGTTATGCCAATGTTTGGCCACACGTGGTCCCCGCCACCCGTGGATTTTTGCCCCGCTACTTAGCTTTCACGGGCCACGGGTCACGGTCCGCCCTCGATGGCCATCCTCAATGGCAGCTGCATTGCCTAAATGCAAGGTTCCTTTAATCGCCTCCTGCCCCTCGGTCACCTGCCAAAACAAAACGAAGCCGATTAATACACACTTCATCTGTGAGACAGCAGCCCTCCACAGATCCGCTCGCCTGCTCCGCTCCGATTCCAAAACAACGCATCGCCGTCGAGGCGCTCTGTGGCGCTTGAAAATCCAGACCGTCGTA
This sequence comes from Gymnogyps californianus, assembly GCF_018139145.2. Classification (NCBI taxonomy): domain Eukaryota; kingdom Metazoa; phylum Chordata; class Aves; order Accipitriformes; family Cathartidae; genus Gymnogyps; species Gymnogyps californianus. The sequence continues at coordinate 13,149 of NW_026114266.1, read as the reverse complement.
CCAACCGATCCGCCCCAAAATGACCAACTGCTCCGAGGCCATTCGTGCCGCTCCTCAGACCTCGATGCCTCGACCGTGCCTAGAGCCTTGCCGCAAGGTGCCTGCAAAAACAACAGGAATACCATTGCCGAGTTACCAGCTGACCTCACGCTACCTCGCAATCCAATTGCGATCCGCTCTGCTCCCGCTCACGTGCGCCAAAACCCCAAAGTCGCTTCAACCCTCTATGCTGGTTCAACAACGCCGTACAATAGAGACAAACAGAGCCGCACAATGCACATGCAAATATAGCACCATACAATGCAACACACTTAGATCACAGTCAAGACAAAACACAATACAGAGCGCTGCAGCACGAGACAAATACACAATAGAGGGTCATACAATGCAAGACATTCTCAAATGGAAGTCAACACAAACAGAGCACTGCAACACAAGACAACGCACATTACAGGGCCCGTACAATGCAACACAAACCAAATACGAGCGATACAATGCAAGACGGTCTCAAACGGCAGTCGATACAAATACAGAGCTACAATGCGAAACCCACAATATACAGGGCCGTACAATGCAACACAAAACCAAATACAGAGCGATACAATGCAACACAAAACCAAATACAGAGCGATACAATGCAAGACGGTCTCAAACGGCGGTCGATACAAATACAGAGCGCTGCAATGCGAAACCCACAATACAGGGCCGTACAATGCAACACAAACAAATACAGAGCGATACAATGCAAGACGGTCTCAAACGGCGGTCGATACAAATACGAGCGCTGCAATGCGAAACCCACAATACAGGGCCGTACAATGCAACAACAAAACCAAATACAGGGCACGATCAATCGCACACAAAACAAAACAAATACAGCATACAACCAACATACAGAGCGATACAATGCAAGAACGGTCTCAAACGGCGGTCGATACAAATACGGAGCGCTGCAATGCAAAACCCACAATACAGGGCCGTACAATGCAACACAAAACCAAATACAGAGCGATACAATGCAACACAAAACCAAATACAGAGCGAATAAACAATAAGGCAAAGACGGTCTCAAACGGCGGTCGATACAAATACAGAGCGCTGCAATGCAAAACCCACAATACAGGGCCGTACAATGCAACACAAAACCAAATACAGAGCGATACAATGCAAGCGGTCTCAAACGCGGCGATACAATACAGAGCGCTGCAATGCAAACAACCAAATACAGGAGCCGTACAATGCAACTATCAAAACCGAAAAATACGAGCGATGCAATGCAACACAATACAACAAACAAAAACCAAATACAGAGCGATACAATGCAAGACGGTCTCAAACGGCGGTCGATACAAATACAGAGCGCTGCAATGCGAAACCCACAATACAGGGCCGTACAATGCAACACAAAAAAAAAAAAAAAAAAAAAAAATCAGAGCGATACAAGCAACACAAACCAAATACAAGAGCGAATACAATGCAAGACGGTCTCAAACGGCGTCGATACAAATACGGAGCGCTGCAATGCGAAACCCACAATACAGGGCCGTACAATGCAACACAAACCAAATACAGAGCGATACAAGCAACACAAACCAATACAGAGCGATACAATGCAGACGGTCTCAAACGGCGGTCGATACAAATACGAGCGCTGCAATGCGAACACCCACAATACAGGGCCGTACAATGCAAACACAAAACCAAATACAGAGCGATACAATGCAGACGGTCTCAACGGCGGTCGATACAAATACGGAGCGCTGCAATGCGAAACCCACAATACAGGGCCGTACAATGCAACACAAAACCAAATACAGAGCGATACAATGCAAGACGGTCTCAAACGGCGGTCGATACAAATACAGAGCGCTGCAATGCGAAACCCACAATACGGGCCGTAAGCAAAAACAAATACAGAGCGATACAATGCAACCCTCAATACGAGAGCCGATACAAATGCAACCATCAAAACCAAATACAGGCGTACAGCAACACAAAACCAATACAGGCGATACAATGCAGACGGTCTCAAACGGCGGTCGATACAATACGGAGCGCTGCAATGCAAAAACCCACAATACAGAGCGTACAAAGCAAACACAAAACCAAATACAGAGCGATACAATGCAATACAAACCACAATACAGGCCGTACAATGCAACACAAAACAAATACAGAGCGATACAATGCAAGACGGTCTCAAACGGCGGTCGATACAAATACAGAGCGCTGCAATGCGAAACCCACAATACAGGGCCGTACAATGCAACACAAAACCAAATACAGAGCGATACAATGCAAACGTCTCAAAACGGCGGTCGATACAATACAGGAGCGCTGCAATGCAAACCACAATACAGGGCCGTACAATGCAACACAAACCAAATACAGAGCGATACAATGCAAGACGTCTCAAACGCGGTCGATACAAATACAGAGCGCTGCAATGCAAACCCACAATACAGGCCGTACAATGCAACACAAAACCAAATACAGAGCGATACACATCAAAAAAATACAGACGCTGCAAGCACCCAAACAGGCGGATCGCAATACAAATACAAAGAGCGCTGCAATGCGAAACCCACAATACAGGGCCGTACAATGCAACACAAAACCAAATACAGAGCGATACAATGCAACAAAACAAATACAGAGCGACAATGCAACACAAAACCAAATACAGAGCGATACAATGCAAGACGTCTCAAACGGCGTCGATACAAATACGGAGCGCTGCAATGCGAAACCCACAATACAGGGCCGTACAAGCAACACAAAACCAAATACAGAGCGATACAATGCAAGACGTCTCAAAGCGGTCGATACAAATACGAGCGCATGCAATGCGAAACCCACAATACAGGCCGTACAAGCAACAAAACCAAATACAGAGCGATACAATGCAAGACGCTCAAACCGGCCGATACAAGCAACAAACAAATACAGAGCAAGCAAGACTCTCAAGCGGCGAAACAAATACAGGGCGTACAATGCAAACCCACAATACAGGCCATACAATGCAACAAAACAAATACAGAGCGATACAATGCAAGACGGTCTCAAACGGCGGTCGATACAAATACGGAGCGCTGCAACGTGAGACAAGATGCTATACAGGCCATACAATGCAAGACGGTCTCAAATGGCAGTACAATTTCAAATATAGAGCAATACAATACAAAACCGATACAGAGCCAAACAATGCGGTACAAATTCAAATAGAGAGCAACACAACACAAGATGGTCCCAGACGGCAGTCGATACAAATACAGAGCGCTGCAATGAGACAAAACACGATACGAGGTTGTACAATGCAAGGCAGTCTCAGGTCTCAGCTGATACAAGTACAGAGCAATGCGATACAAAACCAAAGACGGAGCGATACAATGCAATACGACACAAAGCGCTGCAAAAGCGAGGCGGTCTCAGATGGCAGTCAAAACGGTAGAGCGTTGCAATGCAATACAAACCAGAACAACGGATGTGTGACAAGTCAGCTTTAAGACCTAAGCCCGTAAGGACGCAGGGATGAAATGCTGTAGGGGATCTCCACAGAAACACAACTTTCAAAGAGCAGAGCTGTCGTTCCGGCCCGGATCGCCTCCGCAAAGGCGACCGTCCGGCAACATCCATGATGCAAAACGCCCTCGAGGCTCCCTTCACGAGACCCGAAGCGCTCGACAGGCCCTATGCGAAACCGACGAGGCATTAGAGACCCTACGGACGCCTACCGAGGTGCGTGACGAGTGCAGAGGCCGTGGGCCAGAACATAAAGACCTGCAAAAAGCACCGTATGAGACGGAACGCGCACGACGCAAATGACGCTAGGACACGGGCCGGAACGTTCGCATCCTGCGGAACGGACCCCGGGCCCGCTATCCGCCCCCAGACTTAACGGAGCCTAAATAGCCCTCTCTGCAACCCTGACATTAAACCTCCTTCTGGCCCCCCCCACCCGCCGCTTTTGCCCCTTGACTTACCTTTCAGAGGACGGGATCCAGAATCCATCCTCATCAGGAGCACATCGTCTAACCGGGATGCTCCCGCATTCACCGGATTCCTCTTCATCGCCCGCAACACAGAGCGCCACGGTCACCGACACGCGGCCGGCGCCGACCTCTACCGCGACGACACCCTCCCCGCAAGTGCCACGCCGCTCCCAAAAAAATCAGTTGTTGCGGCCAGCATCTCCCGTGGAAGCCGGAAAACCGGAGAGATAAAGCGCCCGTCGTAATCGGAAGCGATAACCCGCTCTGCGGTTCCCGCCCTGCCGCTCCTCTCTCCTCCGCCGACTCGCCTCAAATCCTCAGCCGTTTGAGGAAAGCCTTCGCAGCACCGGCAAAACCAAAGACAAACGCTCGGCCGAGTTACCGTGAGCTCCTCGGAAATTTGAGCCGGAGCGGACCGCTTAACGAGTCTCTCGCCTTTTCTCCAACCGCTTGTGCTGTGCAGCTTCGCCCCTCTGCAAAGGAGCACGCCCCTGCCAAAAAAAGAGAAAAAAGTACATGCTGACATATCGCCCAAATCCTCCGCCCGCTCACGGCGCTTCCTCTCTCCCGCTCCTTCACCTCGGCCGCTCAGAGTCAGATTCTTCGGTCCTCTGTGCCGAGCCCGGCCCGCCCTCTGTAAATCTGAAACAACAAAGTATGATTTTAGCTACATCAATAATACAACACCACAAAGAAGCGCTACTTCAGCACACCGGTCATCGCTCACCTTGCCAAAGTCCGCTCCGGTGCGGATATCCCGCTTCATACATCGATTTGCATCTAGAAAAGCATAAACTGAAAAAGCATAAGCCAGTCAGAACCGCCGACAGTTGTGCCGATCCTCCGACATCGGACGCCGGCCCGCCTTCACCCGGCGCTCCGCTCGCCTCTTCCGTCGTCCTTCGGCACGCGGCTCGTCGCTCCGCGTCGGAAAAACCCGAACAAACCGTGTAAAGCGAGTCACCCGGATGCTGACCGATAGCTTGGCGAGACAAAAGGTCCGTCTTCTTTTTGCGTGTGCCTTCTAACTACACCCGGGAAAAAAAAAAAAAAGGAAAAACCAAACCCCAGATATTGAGCCCCACATATACAAGCTAAGCACATTCAAGATTCAACCCGCTCGACCGCCGCACAAACTGCCGCTCCAGAAGGCCAGAGTCTGACCTCCGGCACCCGCAAAACACAATGAAAATAACTCTGTGGCAGCTGTCTACAGCTACTTGCCCAGAGATGAACCGTACGGTCTTTGTCAAAACAATTTGAGCAGCTCAACATATTATCACAACACCGTGCCTTGCTACACCGCATTGCTACACCCCTGGGCAGGCAGCTCCGACCCCGACGCAGACCGACACCGCACACAGACGCCACAAATAACGTGACCGTGAGACACGAGACGACCGCGAGCGAGAAGACCGACTACCGTAGGGAAGATGTGGCCGACAGAGAAGCCCTACGGTGCCACGATGGCGCAGATGCTTTATAGCGGCCTCGAGAAAGAGGGCGACCGCTGCGGCCTGCGAGAGAAAGCTACCGTCAAAACCAGAATGATGGATGCGTAAGAAGCCAGGCTTTAAGACCTAAGACCGTAAGAACATGGGAATGAAACCCCAGAAGACAACTCTGTACAAACAGAAGTCTCAAGAGCGGAGCCGCAAGCGCCACCTAGCTCGCCACCTCGAGAGATGACCGCTCAAAAACATCTACGGCGCGACGCATGCCAGACCGATCCACGCTTTAAGCTATAAGCGCGAGACAAGAAGGCTCGATGGGTGCGATGCCGATGAGGCGATGCGCTCGGGACTCTCGGAAGACTACCGAGGTCCCTGCCGATCAAAGAGCTACAAAGATATTAAGACCCGATAAAGGTATGGTATAAGACACAGAAGACAGACTACACAAACAACACGGCAACACAGACACAGGCTGGAACTGCCCTGCCCACACTAGTCTCATGCTGAAAAGTTCCTGGACGGCCCTCTCCCCTACGCTAACTTCAAAACCCCTCCCTGCAGTTCCCGACCTCGTCCCCTCCCCGCGGGCCCGCTCCCCATCGCTGCTCCCTCAACTTAGCTTCAGAGGACCGGGGTCTGAACCATCCTCGACAAAAAAGACACATCGGCTAGCCGGCCTGTTCCTGCAGTTGCCAAGCTCTTCATCATCTGCAATAAAACCAAAAGACAAAACACTGCTGACAGTCAGCATTGCACCGGTCAACACCGACCTCTTCCACAACACCTCCCTCCTCAAAAGGCCGTAGCATTCCCCTTACCCTCATCGTAGCTTCTGGCTACTAAGATACTGAGACACACCAACGTACGATTGGCTTGAGAAGTCACCGGCCCCGTGACCCTCCTTGCTACTACCCAGCTCACCTCAAATGCTCATCCAATTCCAATATAGACACTTTTTGCTATTCCACCTACCCCTGACTCCACACCCCTGGCAGAGCAGCTCCGCGCCAAACAACACACACACACACAGACCGACACTACACAGAACGCTACAAACAATGCGATTCAAAGACGAGAGAAAACTCTCAGCAAGAAGAACAACTCCCAGACCGGAGATGCTGTCAGGCAAGGAGATCCGCAAGGCCGCAACGGTGAGGCAGGGAGGCTCTACGGCAACCCCAGAAAAAGAGTCTAACGTGACGGCCCGTTACAAGAAGTGGCTGTCAAAACGAAGATGATGGATGCGCAAGCAGCCTGGCTTCAAGACCTAAGAAGTGAGGACGCAGGGAAGAAGCCCGGTCCATGAAAACGGATGGCTAGAGAACAGAGCTGCTGACACAGCCTAGAACAAGAGAGCAAAAGAGGACCAACCGGAAGCTGCCAAGAAACAAGACCGATCCACACTTTACATTTGTTACGCAAGAAAAGCGGCGCCCGATTGGCACTATGCCGATGAGTACGGCATTCGAGACCCTAGGATGGCACCCGAGGCGCATGCCGTGCTCCTTGAGCGAGAAGAGGACATCAAGACCTGAGGAAGGTCTAAGACACAGAAGACAGACTACACAAACAACACAGCAACACAGACACAGGCTGGAACTGCCCTGCCCGGCACACGCTAGCATCGTACCGAGAAGTAACCTGCTTCCTTTAGCTGCCCAAAAGGAACTGTTCCTGGACAGCCCTCTCCCCTACGCTAACTTCAAAACCCCTCCCTGCAGTTCCGACCTCGTCCCCTCCCCACGGGCCCGCTCCCATCCCTGCTCCCTCAACTTAGCTGTCAGAGGGCCAGGGTCTGAATCCATCCTCGACAAAAAAAGCCACACCCGTATCAGCTAACTGGGAGGTTCCTACAGTCACCATGTTCCTCTTCGTCATCTGCAATAAAAAAACCAAATAGTGCCAGCAGTAAGCATCACATCGATCAATGCCAGCCTCTTCCACAACACCCCCCTTCTCGAATGCGCCGTGGCATTCTGCTCACCTGCTCGTTCCAGAGTCGTACGCTGCAGCCATCATCGCTTGTGGCACCTAAGATACCGAGGAAAAAAAGCGTTACTGTTGCGCTTGGAGAAGTCACCGCCCCACGCTCCTCCTCGCTCCTACCCCAGCTCACCTCAACTGCACGTCCAATTCCAAAGGCAGCCCGCACGGTGCCTGAAAAACCAGAGAGAAACGTGTAACTGAGCTGCCATACAGTAGTGTGCTACTAGACGCCAACCTGGCCCACAACCGCCTCACCTTCTCAGACCGGTCACCGGCACACGGCTTCGCCCCTCTGAGGCTGCGTACGGCACCTGAAAAAAAAAAAAAAAGAAAAATGCACATGCTGAGATACTGCTGAAACCACAGCCTGGCCGCAGCAATTCTCTTACCCTCTCCTATACCTGGGCCGCTCGCCCGCCTGGCCTCCGTCGCTTTGGGCTGCACGTTGACGCTCAGGTACCACCTGTGAAACACAAACAATGATGCTTACAACTTCACCAACACTATGACACCTGAAAAATAACCGCTACTTCAGCCCACTAGACATTGCTCACCTTGCCGAGTCAGCTCCGGTGCGATATCTGCTTTGCTCATCGCTTCGCACCTTCCAAAAAAAAAACCCACCACAACAGACCACGCACCATAATGTAGTCATATAGCCACCAGTCCCACCTTCCCTCCAACACCACACGCCGACCTACCTTCTCACGCGCTCAACTCTCCTCCATCGCTCTTTGGTGCGTCTCTTGTCCCTCTGCATCTGAAAAAAAAAGATTATTTAACAAGTCACCAGATGCCGATCAGTAGCTTAACCATTCCACAGGTCTTGTTTCTATTTAGGAATACCATCTAGAGTCCAGCTACAGCTTGCCATTAAAAAAAAAAAAAAAAATCAAAAACCAGACCAAACTTCAAGCCCCACACATACCAGCCTTCACACCTTGAGATTCAATCTGCTTCCCTACTGCTGAACAGCCCCTCCCAGAAGGCTCCAATCGTCTCCATAAAACCTACTGAAATGACCGTCCACAGCCTGCCGACAGCTACTCCATCCGAGATGACTGTACAACCGTCGCCTAAATGGTCGAGGCATATCAACATATTAACCATAGCTCTTTTCGCTATTCCACCTACCCCTGACTCCACACCTCTGGCAGAGCAGCTCCGCACCAAACACGCACGGACCGACACTACGCAGAACGCTACAAACAATGCGATTCAAAGATGAGAGAAAACTCTCGGCAGAGAAGAATGACTCCCAGACAGGAGACTCTGTCGGGCACGAAGACCTACAGGGCGCAACAGCGAGGCGAGGAGACTCTACGGCAGCCCCAGAAAAGAGTTGAACATAACGGCCCGTTAAAAGAAGTTACTGGCAAAACAGAGATGACGGATGCGCGAGCAGCCTAGCTTCAAGACCTAAGAACGTGAGGACGCAGAGAAGTCGTCCCGGTCCGTGACATGGATGGCTAGAGAACAGAGCTGCTGACACAGCCCGGAACGATGCCGCAAAGAGAGGACCGACCGGAAGCTTCCAAAGACGATCCGCGCTTTAAGCTCGCAACGCAAGAAAAGAAGCACCCGATTGGCACTATGCCGATGAGTACGGGCATTCGAGACCCTAGGATGGCACCCGAGGCGCATGCTGCGCTCCTGAGCGCAAAAGCGATGAGACATCGAGATCCGAGGAAGGTCTCAGACACAGAAGACAGACTACACAAACACACCAACAGACACAGGCTGGAACTGCCCTGCCCGGCACACGCTGCATCGTACCGAGAAGTAACTGCTTCCTTTAGCTGCCCAAAGGGAACTGTTCCTGGACAGCCCTCTCCCCTACGCTAACTTCAAAACCCCTCCCTGCAGTTCCCAACCTCGTCCCTCCCCACGGGCCCGCTCCCCATCCCTGCTCCCTCAACTTAGCTGTCAGAGGGCCGGGGTCTGAATCCATCCTCGACAAAAACCACATCAGCAAACCAACATATTCCTCCAGTTGCCAGGCTCCTCTTCATCACCTGCAAAAAAAAAAACCCACCAGTGCCAGCAGTAAGCATCGTGTCGGTCGACACAGACCTCTTCCACAACGCCCTCCTCCTCAAAAGCAACGTGGCCTTCCGCTCACCTGCTCCGCAGGAATTCCAGTCTCGGACGCTGCGGCCGTCATCGCTTGCGCACCTAAGACACCAAAAGACAGAAAGCTACCGTTGCGCTTGTGAGAAGTCACCGGCCCCATGCTCCTCCTCGCCGCTACCCCAGCTCACCTCAAATGCTCATCCAATTCCAAAGGCAGCCCGCAGGGCACCTGCAAAACCAAAGAGAAACGCTTAACCGAGCGGCCATGTAACACTTTGCTATTAGACACCGACCCGGCCGACAACAGCCTCACCTTCTCGGACCGCTCGTCGGCATGCGGCTTTGCCCCTCCGAGCCTCTTGCGCATCTGAAAAAAACACCAAAGCAAAAGGCACATGCTGAGATACTGCACGAAACCACGGCCTGACCGCACCGATTCCCATCTCCCGCTCCTTTACCTCGGCCGCTCGCCGGCCCTGCCTCTGCTGTTTACAGGTTGCCACGTCGAGGCTCGGGTACCACCTGTGAAACACAAACAACAAGGGATGCTTCTAACTTCACCAACACTACGACACCTGAAAAATAACTGCTCCTTCAGCCCACTAGACAGGCTCACCTTGCCCGAGTCAGCTCCGGTGCCTATGTCCTGCTTCCCGCCTTCAAAATAAAAAACTCAAAACCTGTAAGCTAGTCATCTAGCCACCGGTCGCATCTTCCCTCCGACGACACTCACCGACCCACCTTCTCACGTCGCTCCGCTCACCTCTTCCGTCGCTCTCTGGGCGTATCTTGTCCCTCTGCATCTGAAAACAATTATTATTAAACAAGTCACCTGGATGCTGAATGATAGCTTAACCATTCCAGAGGTCTTGATGCCATTTAGGAATACCATCTGGCATCCAACAGCAGCCTGCCAATAAAAAAAAAATCTGGTCATTGCCCGGGTCTCTGCATAGCGCTACAGGAATACTCTCCTCGCCTGCTGCCTATCTGGCTCTTTGCTCTGAAATGGACTGTACGCTCTTTGCCTACAAAGTCTAGGCTTATCAACATGTTAGCCTTAGAATCTTGTTGTTACTCTTTTGCTGGCTACCACCGCTATGCCCCAGGCAGAGCGGCTCCAACCCAGACAAACGTGCAGAGACCAACGCTGCACACAAACAAGACAAATGGCACGACCCAGACATATAAAAAAGCTCTCAAAGCATGACTCTGGGACAAGAGACATCGTCGGGCGAGAAGACCAAGGGGCCCATGAGGAAGACTCTATGGCGGCCCGAGAAGAGTCGAGCACTGTGGCCCGTTACAAAAAGATACGGCTGCAACGGGGATGAGGCATGTGCAGGGAGCCTAAGAATGTAGGCATGCACCTAAGAACGTAGGGATGCAGGGAAGAAGTCCCAGAAAAGGTATCCGCGAAAACGGACCGCTCAAGATCAGAGCTGCTGACGCAGCCCGGAACGATGCCGCAAAGAGAGGACCGACCGGAAACTTGTCAGAAGCAAGACCTAGCCACGCTTTAAGCTTGTAACGCAAGAAAAGAAGCACCCGATTGGCACTATGCCGATGAGTACGGGCATTCGAGACCCGAGGGATGGCACCGAGGCGCATGCTGTGCTCCTCGAGCGCAAAGAGCAACGAGGACATCGAGACCCAAGAAAGGTCTAAGACACAGAAGACAGACTACACAAACACACCGAGACAGACACAGGCTGGAACTGCCCTGCCCGGCACACGCTAGCATCGTACCGAGAAGTAACCTGCTTCCTTTAGCTGCCCAAAGGGACTGTTCCTGGACAGCCCTCTCCCCTACGCTAACTTCAAAACCCCTCCCTGCAGTTCCCGACCTCGTCCCCTCCCACGGGCCCGCTCCCCATCCCTGCTCCCTCAACTTAGCTGTCAGAGGGCCAGGGGTCTGAATCCATCCTCGACAAAAAAGCCACACCCATATCAGCTAACTGGGAGGTTCCTACAGTCACCATGTTCCTCTTCGTCATCTGCAATAAAAAAACCAAATAGTGCCAGCAGTAAGCATCACATCGATCAATGCCGACCTCTACCACAACACCCCCTCCTCAAATGTCGCCGTGGCATTCCGCTCACCTGCTCGTTCCAGAGTCGTACGCTGCGGCCATCATCGCTTGTGGCACCTAAGATACCGAGAAAAAAAAGATTACTGTTGCGCTTGGGAGAAGTCACCGGCCCCGCGCTCCTCCTCGCTGCTACCCCAGCTCACCACAACTGCACGTCCAATTCCAAAGGCAGCCCGCACGGTGCCTGAAAACCAAAAGGTAAATGCTTAACCAAGCTGCCATATAATACTTCGCTATTAGACGCTGACCCGGCCCACAACGCCTCACCTTCTCAGACCGGTCACCGCACGCGGCTTCGCCCCTCTGAGGCTGCTTGCGGCACCTGAAAAAAAAAAAAAACCAAGAAAAATGCACATGCTGAGATACTGCCTGAAACCAAAGCCTGGCCACAGCAATTCCTCTTACCCTCTCCTATACCTGGGCCGCTCGCCGCCTGGCCTCCGTCGCTTTGGGCTGCCAGTTGAGGCTCAGGTACCACCTGTGAAACACAAACAAATGATGCTTACAACTTCACCAACACTATGACACCTGAAAAATAACCGCTACTTCAGCCCACTAGACATTGCTCACCTTGCCCGAGTCAGCTCCGGTGCCGACATCTTGTTTTGCTCATCGCTTCGCACCTTCAAAAAAAAAAAAAAAAACACAACAACAGACACGCACCATAATGTAGTCATATAGCCACAGTCCCACTTCCCTCCAACACACACGCTGACCTACCTTCTCACACCGCTCGGCTCGCCTCCATCGCTCTTTGGTGCGTATCTTATCCCTCTGCATCTGAAAAAAATTATTATTAAACAAGTCACCCAGATGCGATCAATAGCTTAACAATTCCAGAGGTCTTGTTTCTATTTAGGAATACCATCTAGAGTCCAGCTACAGCTTGCCATTAAAAAAAAAAAAAAAACAGACCAAACTTTAAGCCCCACACATACAGCCTTCACACCTTTGAGATTCAATCTGCTTCCCTACCGCTGAACAGCCCCTTCCAGAAGGCTCCAATCGTCTCCATAAAACACTACTGAAATGACCGTCCACACAGCTGCCGGCAGCTACTCCATCCGAGATGACTGTACAACCGTTGCTTAAATGGTCGAGGCATATCAACATATTAACCGTAGGCTCTTTTCGCTATTCCACCTACCCTGACTCCACCCCTGGGCAGGAGCAGCTCCGAGCAAACACGACACACACGACCGACACTACGCAGACGCTACAAACAATGCGATTCAAAGACAAGAGAAAATCTCGGCGAGAAGAATGACTCCCAGACAGGAGATCTGTCGGCACGAAGACCTACAGGGGCGCAACAGCGAGTGGGGGACTCTTACGGCAGCCCAGAAAAAGAGTTGAACATAATGGCCCATTTAAGAATGTTACTGGCAAAACAGAGATGGGATGCGAAGCAGCCTGGCTTCAAGACTAAGAACGTAGGATGCAGAAAGTCGTCCGTCTAGTGACGATGGATGGCTAGAGAACAGAGCTGCTGACACAGCCCGGAACGATGCCGCAAAGAGAGGACCGACCGGAAACTTCCAAAGACGATCC
>NW_026114265.1:0-14881 GCF_018139145.2 Gymnogyps californianus | reverse complement strand
GAGGAGTGCATCAAGCTACCCACCTTGGAGGAGTGCATCACACTGGCAGAGCTCGCGGATTACATCAGGGTTTGGTTTTTTGGGAGCTGTTCACCACTTTTTCTTTTTCGTACCTCTCCACCTGAGAGCTTTTTGAGAGCTCTCCACCTGAGGGCTTTTGAAGCACTTCATCTTTTTTTTTTTTTTTTTTTTTTTTTAGGAGCCCCTGCAGGATTGTTTTTCCTGGAATTCTACCACAGCTGGAATGTTTGGATTGTTCACTGCGCGTCCTCGCAGGAATGCTTCGTCACGCTGCCCAGGAACAGTGCGTCAGTGCGCGAGCTTGGAGGTGTGCTCCACCGCACAGCCTTGGAGGAGTCCTTCTCCGCTCAGCCTTTGAGGAGTGCATCAACTACCCACCTTGGAGGAGTTCATCACCTGGCAGAGCTCGCGGATTACATCGGGTTTTTTTTTTTGGCAGGTGTTCAGCCACTGTTTTTTTTTTCTACCTCTCCAGCATGGGTTTTTTTGGGAGCTGTGCACCCGGGAATCTTTTGGAGCTCTCCACAGTGGTGCTTTCTGGAAGCTCTCCACCCTGTGGCTTTTTAAGAGCTCTCCACCTTTGGGCTTTTTGAGAGCTCTCCCCATTTTCCTTTTTTGGAGCCCTTGCGGGATTGTTTTTTTCCTGGAATTCTACCGCGCTGGAATGTTTGGATTACTCACTGCGCGTCCTGGGAGGAGTGCTTCCTTACGCTGCCCGGAGGAGTGCTTCAGCGCACAGCCTTGGAGGAGTCCTTCTCCGCTCAGCCTTTGAGGAGTGCATCAACTACCCACCTTGGAGGAGTGCATCACCTGGCAGAGCTCGCGGATTACATCAGGGTTTGTTTTTTTGGGAGCTGTTCACCACTTTTTTTCTTTTTCGTACCTCTCCACTCTGAGAGCCCTTTTTTGAGAGCTCTCCACCTTAGGGCTTTTTGAAGCTCTCCACCTTTTTTTTTTCTTGGTTTTTTAGCTTCCATTTTTCTTTTTTAGGAGCCCTTGCGAGGATTGTTTTTTCCTGGAATTCTACCACAGCTGGAATGTTTGGATTGTTCACTGCGCGTCCTCGAGGAGCTCCTCACGCTGCAGAGGATGCTCACTCGCGAGCTGGAGGTGTGCTTCACCGCACAGCCTTGGAGGAGTCCTTCTCCGCTCAGCCTTTGAGGAGTGCATCAACTACCCACCTTGGAGGAGTGCATCACCTGGCAGAGCTCGCGGATTACATCAGGGTTTGTTTTTTTGGGAGCTGTTCACCTCTTTTTTTTTTTTTGTACCTCTCCGGCATGGGTTTTTTTGGGAGCAGTCCCCTGTGGGACACTTTTGGAGCTCTCCACAGTGGTGCTTTTTGGAAGCTCTCCGCCCTGGGGCTTTTTAAGGGCTCTCCACCTTAGGGCTTTTTGAAGCGCTTCACCATTTTTCTTTTTGGCGAGCGCTGAGAGGATCGATTTCTTTCTGGAAGTCTACAACACCTGGATTTTTTGGATTACTTCAGCGCGGTGCCCCGAGGAGTACTTCACCACGTTGCCCCGGAGGAGTGCTTCAGCGCACAGCCTTGGAGGAGTCCTTCTCCGCTCAGCCTTTGAGGAGTGCATCAACTACCCACCTTGGAGGAGTGCATCACCTGGCAGAGCTCGTGGATTACATCAGGGTTTGTTTTTTTGGGAGCTGTTCACCACTTTTTTTTTTCGTACCTCTCCAGCATGGGTTTTTTTGGGAGCTGTGCACCCCTGGGAATCTTTTGGAGCTCTCCACATGGTGCTTTCTGGAAGCTCTCCACCCTGTGGCTTTTTAAGAGCTCTCCACCTTCGGGCTTTTTGAGAGCTCTCCCCATTTTCCTTTTTTGGAGCCCTTGCGGGATTGTTTTTTCCTGGAATTCTACCGCCGCTGGAATGTTTGGATTACTCACTGCGCGTCCTGGAGGAGTGCTTCCTTACGCTGCCCCGGAGGAGTGCTTCAGCGCACAGCCTTGGAGGAGTCCTTCTCCGCTCAGCCTTTGAGGAGTGCATCAACTACCCACCTTGGAGGAGTGCATCACCTGGCAGAGCTCGCGGATTACATCAGGGTTTGTTTTTTTGGGAGCTGTTCACCTCTTTTTTTCTTTTTGTACCTCTCCGGCATGGGTTTTTTTGGGAGCAGTCCCCTGTGGGACACTTTTGGAGCTCTCCACAGTGGTGCTTTTTGGAAGCTCTCCGCCCTGGGGCTTTTTAAGGGCTCTCCACCTGAGGGCTTTTTGAAGCGCTTCACCATTTTTCTTTTTGGCGAGCGCTGAGAGGATCGATTTCTTTCTGGAAGTCTACAACACCTGGATTTTTTGGATTACTTCAGCGCGGTGCCCCCGAGGAGTACTTCACCACGTTGCCCCGGAGGAGTGCTTCACCGCACAGCCTTGGAGGAGTCCTTCTCCGCTCAGCCTTTGAGGAGTGCATCAACTACCCACCTTGGAGGAGTGCATCACCTGGCAGAGCTCGTGGAGTACATCAGGGTTTTTTTTTTTGGCAGGTGTTCAGCACTGTTTTTTTCGTACCTCTCCAGCATGGGTTTTTTTGGGAGCTGTGCACCCGGGAATCTTTTGGAGCTCTCCACAGTGGTGCTTTCTGGAAGCTCTCCACCCTGTGGCTTTTTAAGAGCTCTCCACCTTCGGGCTTTTTGAGAGCTCTCCCATTTTCCTTTTTTGGAGCCCTTGCGGGATTGTTTTTTTCCTGGAATTCTACCGCCGCTGGAATGTTTGGATTACTCACTGCGCGTCCTGGAGGAGTGCTTCCTTACGCTGCCCCGGAGGAGTGCTTCAGCGCACAGCCTTGGAGGAGTCCTTCTCCGCTCAGCCTTTGAGGAGTGCATCAACTACCCACCTTGGAGGAGTTATCACCTGGCAGAGCTCGTGGATACATCCGGGTTTTTTTTTGGCAGGTGTTCAGGACTGGTTTTTTGTACCTCTCCAGCATGGGTTTTTTTGGGAGCTGTGCACCCCGGGAATCTTTTGGAGCTCTCCACACTGGTGCTTTCTGGAAGCTCTCCCCTGTGGCTTTTTAAGAGCTCTCCACCTTCGGGCTTTTTGAGAGCTCTCCCCATTTTCCTTTTTTGGAGCCCTTGCGGGATTGTTTTTTTCCTGGAATTCTACCGCCGCTGGAATGTTTGGATTACTCACTGCGCGTCCTGGGAGGAGTGCTTCCTTACGCTGCCCCGGAGGAGTGCTTCAGCGCACAGCCTTGGAGGAGTCCTTCTCCGCTCAGCCTTTGAGGAGTGCATCAACTACCCACCTTGGAGGAGTGCATCACCTGGCAGAGCTCGCGGATTACATCAGGGTTTGTTTTTGGGAGCTGTTCACCACTTTTTCTTTTTCGTACCTCTCCACCTGAGAGCTTTTTGAGAGCTCTCCACCTTAGGGCTTTTTGAAGCACTTCATCTTTTTTTTTTTTTTTTTTTTTTTTTTTAGGAGCCCCTGCAGGATTGTTTTTTCCCTGGAATTCTACCACAGCTGGAATGTTTGGATTGTTCACTGCGCGTCCTCGGAGGAGTGCTTCCTCACGCTGCCCAGGAGGAGTGCGTCACTGCGCGAGCTTGGAGGTGTGCTTCAGCGCACAGCCTTGGAGGAGTCCTTCTCCGCTCATCCTTTGAGGAGTGCATCAACTACCCACCTTGGAGGAGTTCATCACCTCGCAGAGCTCGTGGATTACATCAGGGCTTGGTTTTTTGGGAGATGTTCACCACTTTTTTTATTTCGTACCACTGCAGTGCAGGGCTTTTTGGGAGCACTCCACCCCTGGACATTTTTAGAGCTCTCCACACTGTTGCTTTTTGGAAGCTCTCCGCCCTGGGGCTTTTTAAGGGCTCTCCACCTTAGGGCCTTTTGAAGAGCTTCACCATTTTTTTTTTTGGCAAGCCCTTAAAGGATAGATTTCTTTTTGGAACACCTGGATTTTTTGGATTGCTTCAGCGCGGTGCCCCAGAGGAGTGCTTTCTGATGAAAAGACACTGCTGCAGCTTGAATATTGGACCATTATCTTTACAATGAATTGCCAGGGAACCAACTCCAGGCTGAGAATAAATGATGACTTTATTTCACAAATAGTGTCTCAGTGGTGAATAGAGTGACCTGAACCTTTTGCTGACAACTGACAGGAAAAACATATAATGAATATGTTCTTTATATAAATTCTTTTGAATACTTTTCCTTCATCTGTGCAAGCAGATGAGCTTGCACATCTGTGCAAGTAGAGAGACAGTTCATCTGCACAGCTGAGGCAGGGATTTTTTGGACATGTGCTAGATTTCTGTACGGCATTCGTGACCCCAGAGTTTGTGTAGCTGGTACAGGTTTGAAAAGGGTCTCATTGTAGGTGGATGACAGCTAGCTTGAGAATGGCTGGCAAACACTGCCTTTCATCTTAAACTATGAGCATAAGAAAAAGTCTGTAGGGTTTATACTCCTCCATCTTTTGATTTTCCCTTTTCTTTCTTCTTTACTCTTCACATGGGTCTGTGACCTGTGTTGTCAGTACCCCTTGGGGTTAGGTGTTCGATCTTCTTGGTATTTCGGTTTTGATCTTTTCTTTCCTCTGTTGCTAATTTACCCAGACAGCTACCCACAGCCCCCTGAAATCAGCCTCTCGCATTTCTGTTCCCAGAGCACCCCCCATGCCTTGGCCAAGAGCTTCTGCTCTTTCCTCCCTCCAGCAGTGTGGTGGGTTGACCCTGGCTGGATGCCAGGTGCCCGCCAAAGCCACTCCATCACTCCCCTCCTAAGCTGGACAGGGGAGAGAAAATAGAACGAAAGGCTCATGGCTCGACACAAGGACAGGGAGATCACTCGGCAGTTACCGTCATGGGCGAGACAGACTCGACTTGGGGAGAAAAATTAGTTGAATTTATTACCAGTCAAATCAGAGCAGGATAATGAGAAATAAAACCAAATCATAAAAAAACACCTTCCCCCCACCCCTCCCTTCTTCCCGGGCTCAACTTCACTCCCGATTTTCTCTACTTCCTCCCCCGAGTGGCGCAGGGGGATGGGGAATGGGGGTTGCAGTCAGTTCACCCCACGTTATTTCTGCCGCTCCTTCCTCCTCAGGGGGAGGACTCCTCACGCTCTTCCCCTGCTCCAGCGTGGGGTCCCTCCCACGGGAGACAGTCCTCCACGAGCTTCTGCAACGTGAGTCCCTCCCACAGGCTACAGTTCTTCATGAACTGCTCCAGCATGGGTCCCTGCCACGGGGTGCAGTCCTTCAGGAACAGACTGCTCCAGCATGGGTCCCCTGCAGGGTCACAAGTCCTGCCAGCAAACCTGCTCCAGCGTGGGCTCCTCTTTCCATGGGTCCACAGGTCCTGCCAGGAGCCTGCTCCAGCATGGGCTTTCCACAGGGTCACAGCCTCCTTCGGGCAGCCCCCTGCTCCGGCGTGGGGTCCTCCACAGGCTGCAGGTGGATATCTGCTCCACTGTAAACCCTCCGTGGGCTGCAGGGGGACAGCCTGCCTCACCAGGGTCTTCACCACGGGCTGCAGGGGAATCTCTGCTCTGGCACCTGGAGCACCTCCTCCCCCTCCTTCTTCACTGACCTTGGTGTCTGCAGAGTTGTTTCTCTCACATATTCTCACCCCTCTCTCCGGCTGCAATTGCTACTGCGCAGGAACTTCTTCCCCTTCTTAAATGTGTTATCTCAGAGGCGCTACCGCTGTCGCTGATGGGCTCGGCCTTGGCCAGCGGGGGGTCTGTCTTGGAGCCGGCTGGCATTGGCTTTATCGGACATAGGGGAAGCTGCTAGCAGCTTCTCGCAGAAGCCACCCCTATAGCCCCCCCAAAACCTTGCCACACAAACCCAATACAAGCAGGAGGGTTCACTTCATTCCTGGTAGTCCCAAAAAAGGGCAGGCTGCTTTGCCCACCTGTTTCATCCAACTTACCATAACACACCTCTTTTAACTGCTCTGTCCCCTTCTAGAAGAGCTGCTCGCTCTCTCTCTCTCTCTCTCTCTCTCTCTCTCTCTCTCTCGGTTCACAGCAAAAGCCAAGAGATACCATACCTGTATCTCTCGCTCTGCTCTTCACAGTTATGGACTGTGAAGTTATTGCCCTATTCTGTGAGCACAGAAATAATATAGCTCTTTATCAGCCACCTCAGATCAAGCTAAACCTTTGTCCTCTCCCTTCTGGCCTCCTCCCAGTGAATTTACGGATTCACTGCATCTTTCTCCAAGACAGAGCCAAAACGGTCTCTCCATCAGGACTGAACTCCTAAGGACAAGGATTCCTGGCCAGATGTCGGCTGGCAAAAGCTTGTGGAGTTGTAGGCTGGAGGAGACAGAGTTGTAGTAGTTCACGCTCCTGAGACTAAGTACTTTTCTGAAATCCCTTCAAATTAGGCATTTACAAAGGCTAAGAGGAAAGCTCTGTTGTAGCCCTCAGCCTCACCTGTATCTTGTAAACATGCTTACTAACAGTGGAAACTAAAAGGCCGCGATCCTGAAGAACTAATGGAGAAGACGTTAACCTGTTCTGGAACAAGGTCTTTGGTTTGTTTTAAGAAAGAATGCCAAGCGCTTTCTTCAATGAGAAACCCAGGGAAGCCCAAGAGAAGCGAAATCCACTGTGTCTGAAATGTGTTGCATGTTCTTGCGTGTGAACTGTCAGCATGACACCATGCTGTCATGTGACACCGTGCCAAGGAGGTACGAAGGGAGGAAGAGGCTGTTACCTGCTGGTCTCTGTCCAAGGCACCTGCTGTGAGACCTGCTGCCCCAGATGAAACGTAAGAGTATTTGGTATACTGGCTTTCTCCTGTTCTCCTCGCAAGGCATCGCACCTTTGCCTTGAAGAAGTGTCTTGCAGACATGGGGGACAGGCTCCCTGCACCCCCCGTTCAGGAGAGGCTATGAAGATCTGAGGAATTTTTATTAGTTTTCTTGTCTTAGTTTTCTTGTCTTTGTCATTATTCAATAAGAGTTGCACTGACACGATGTGCTCACTCCTGCATGCAATACTGAGTTCCGTACCACCTCCCTTATGTCTTCTGCCAGCTTGCATTACAACAGAGTCACAGCGCACACTGGTGTATTTGCTCCAAACGGCACCCTCTCCCAGTTGGGAAGGGTTCTTCTGAAAATCTAATATGAAATGGTTAAGGCACCTCTCGGGATTTATTTTCAAGTCACTTGTGCTTCTGAATTGGTCTGAAAATGTTGGGGACCACGTGGGGTCCCCCAGGAGAGCAACAGGGGTCAGTTCAGGATAAGCCCAGCCTCAGGGTGCTACCCACAAGTCCTCCAAAAAAGAACCTCTTGTGTCACGAGACCATTTCTGGCCAACTTTCAGAGAGGTTTTCATGTCTGCCAGGTAGGCAGGCCAGATTTAATTACTGTGGAAAGTAAAGAGCTCAGAAACGCGTGACTTAAGTGATTCTGGAATTCACGCTAGGCGGGATTCAATCCAGCCTTTTAAATGCACAGAATGTCTACCTGCCCTTGGCACCTGCCACATCTGCAGTCCGTTCCACAGCTCAACTGCATGAGGTGTGAAGAACCACGTCCCTTTGTTTCTTTTCTATCTGCCAACTGATCATTTCCTTTAAAGCTCGCTGTTCCTTGCATTATGAGGTGCAAACTGTAACTCCTTCTTCTCCTCGTCTTCACTCATGATACCATAGATCTGTTTCAAACTGCCTCTGAATTCTCCTTCCGTAACACCTCAACTGCCTTTCCTTTGCTTCATTTCAAGCCCATTCCTCCTTGTCCTGAACACGGTGCACGGGGAGAAGTCAATTCCCTTTTTCTTTGCAGCATCCTTTTAGATATTTAAAGGCCCTTACACAGCTCTCTCCTGCCTTCTCTTCCTGACCTTAACAAACAACTCCATTCACCTTATGATTAATCCTTCTTCAGAGACCGTGTTTTGCAAAACCCTGATTCTTCTTAGTCGTAGTCTCCAGATGCCGTGTATCTTTCCTGAACGGTGATCCTCAGAAACGGACACTGTGTCAGCGGAGAAATAACAGGAGACGCCAGCATGACTCTGGGAGTGGTTTTCCATCAGCCGTCAGTAATTTGATCGAGACTAACCTCCATTAGCCTGCTTACAGGACCATCAGGTGAGAGGGCGTGGAGGCTTTCTGGAGTCCACATCCAGGTACCTGCCCTTGACAAGGTGTTACGCTGTCAGAGAAGGGAACTGATTTGTTGCTCCTTTCACACAGTCCCCTCTTTGTTGTCATTTTTTGTTGTGATTGCCTGAATACACGTGAACTGTTGGATAATTTCTTTCTTTGAGTATTTTTGTGGGTGGGAATGGAAATTTAACTCACTGCTGAAAATAAAGTGATTTCATGTGTAAATGAAATTAATGAATTTTCAATTGGATGTAGTTTTTCTTTGCTCCTCCTCCCTCTTTTTATCAATTCTTCACCATCCTGCTGTGACAAACCATATTGCTCTGGGGACACGGTTGAACCGCATGGGGCCAGTGGGGCTGGTGCACGTTCTTGGACCACAGACACACTTTCCTTTTCAGAAACCAGCCTGATTGCATTCAGCACGAGCATTTGTTTTCATGATTCCTGCAGCTTTTGTTGTGCCTGTCCTCGTCTGTGTTTAGCGAGGGCCACAGTTACCAAACGGGGGTCCCTCTCCCTTGGTGGTGGTCAGGCAAGAAACAAATGCCTGACCTCAGAGACGGTCATTCGTACGTCAGATGACCTCACAGTTGAGTGCCCGGCCTCACTGCTGTCCTCAGAAGGCACCTCCAGCAGTCGGGAGGAGGGGAGAGAGGTGGCTGGTGCATTTCCTGTCTTCCCGCTGGGATGCTGATGCCCTAAACCCCTCTGCCACGGAGCCAGACCTGCATCTCTCTCTCAGGCGGCTGCAAGTTTTAACCAGCCCCACCCAGCTCTTCCAGGTACAATAGCCTCGGTTTTAGCGAGATTCAGCACAAGTTACCGTTGCGCCCTCAAAAGAAGAGAACACCCATGGTTTCCACTTTGTTGTACGTCCTTTCCCAGGTTGGCAGAAGCCCTCCTGGCCACACTTCCCTACCAACCCGTGCCTGTTGTAACTACTAGCCAAACTGCCATAAAGTTACCCCGTTAAATTCAGCCCTGAGGAAAGGCCGTGCTCTTTGCGGCAACCCCTCGGACAGCTGGGGTTTGCTCCCGGGTTTTCCTCTGGGCTGTTCTACACTCGGCACTGCCAAAGGACACGTCTGTGGGGTGAAAGATCAAAAGCTGGGAAATACCAGAATGCGGAAACTTTACAGAGGTGTTTCTGGAGGAACTGAAGATCCAGTTCTGCAAGAAGCTGAAGCAAACCCTGCACGTCAGGGGGAGGGTTTTAAGTAGTATTTAAGTAGGTGAGGGGCTGTCGGGGCTGGGTGGGGCTGCGCAGGGATTCCCTGCACTGGGCTTGCCTTCCCTGCCCGTCCCATCCCTGCCTTGCCCTGCCCTGTCAGGCTTTGCCCCCGGGGCCGGTCCCTGGGGCAGGCTCTGCCTTGGTCGCCGCTTTCTCTCCCCTCTCCCTGCTCCTACCGGAGCTGCAGATGGGCGCTGCCTGGTGGGAAGCCCAGCCGGGCTGCTCTCGCCTCTGGCCGGGGCTGCTGCCGCCCCCCTTCCCCCGGGGCTCCCTCCCCTCCTCCCTCCCTCCCCTCCCTCCCCTGCCCTCCCCTCTCCCCGGTGGCGGGCGCACGCGCGGCTTCGGGAAGCTTCGGGCGGTAACGGCCGGCGCGAGAGGAGGGGGGGCGTTGAAGGCAACGGCCGCCGCCGCGGGGCGCTGCGTGTGGAGCTGCCGGCGGGCCGGAGCGGCGCAGCCCTGAGGAGGAGGGCGTTTTCGGGGAGGACGGCCAGGGGAGCGGAGACATTGCCCCGAGGTATTGGCGAGGGGAGAAAGCCGCTTTCCTCCGGGAAGCAGGTGGCGGGCAGCCTGCCTAGAGGTCCGGAGCCGGTGCCCGGCCCTGCCGTGAGGAGCCGGTGCTGCAGCAGGCACCGAGTGTGCTCCAGGCTGTGGAACATGGGTGTCACACTGCGTGTTTGAAGCCGGAGGTCCCAGCAGTTCAGAGGCTGAGCACTGGAGTCGGAGGCTGGGGACCTCAGGTGCTGCCTCTTTCCACCTCAACAGAGATCATTAAATACGCCCCCCCCATCCCCCCCCCCCCCCCCCCCCCCCCGCCTTGGCATTGGGAAGCTAATAGAGTTGGTTATGGTTGTAGTATTGCCACAAGGGGCAGGTAAGAAGGTTCATAAATGCAAGCACGCTCAAAACCTTTCCTTCAGACAGAATTATTTGCGTGGAACAAACGAAGCCTGGCCCAGGCACTGAGCTACAGCTGGGGGGTGGGGGGGCAGAAAGCGGCCAAGGGCTTTGTGCTCGGGGAGCTCCAGTCGTCCTGTGCTGGACGTGGGGAGAAGGGTCCTGGCTTGGGAAATACGTACGTCTACATATCTATGTATGGGAAATATGATGTCCGGTCAGGTACATCACCCCTGAGCCAAGCAGGAGCTGCCTGAGCAGGCTTCATGCTGGCGCTGCCCAGCTTTGCGGTGCTTGACTGAAAAGGTGGAGTGCTCTTTTCAGAGCAGTGTTGCAAATGTGCCTTTGCTGGTGGTGTGAGTGCCTGTTGCTCTTCCATCCCTGCTGCTCACGAGGGGAGGAGGGGACTTGCTTTCAGAGAGGCCCCCCTGCCCTCATGCTTGTGAAAGTCTTGTCGAGTCTAGTCTAAAGTGCGCTGGCTTGCACATTGCTTTCCCTGCTGAGTACCCACTTGCAGAATTGGCTGCATTCTGGTGTTTGGCAGCCCCAAAATGAGTCTCTCTGCTTTTATTGTTCTTCTATGTCGCAGTGTAGTAATGCTGCTTGTCTCTTGCAGCATCTTCTGACAAGCTTGAAACTAAGTTGAGGAGACTAGAGCGGACTGGTGACCAAGTCGGCTTCTCTGCGATCCACAGCGGGGACCCGTTCTTAGATGACTTTCAGGCTTGATGGTAAGAGACTCAAGTTGCAAAGAAAGAGTATTCTGGAGGTGAAAAGTTGAACGGAAGCAAAACGTGGTAGAAACGAGTACCTCGCTTAGTTGGCACCTAGTCCAGATTTCACAAGCTAGTGTAGCAGTAGCTTGTGTTCACGCTTAGTGATGGTGCAGGATGCTTTGACCTGACTGAAAGCCAAGTGTAGCCTGTGCTCCCTTCTCCTAGCTTTTCCTATATAGGCATCCTCCAAGTACCGGTACCTCCACCTTCTGTCTGTCTGTCTGTCTGTCTGACAGGTCTCTTTGCACCCAGCCGCACGAAATGGGGCCATTTAGCAGCAGCACCTCGGATTATTGTAGAATAGCCTTTGCTTTGAAATGCATTACTTCTTGCTAGGAAGTGGGAAACGGCCAAGGCCAAAATACCTTCCACTTGACGCATTTTATAAAAATTCATCTTTGTTCTTAGATCAGCCTCTTCTGTCCGAGGCTTACTGCATTCCTGAAGGGCAGTCTCCTTGGTTCCTTCCTCTCTGCCTTCCCAAGGTGAATTCACTTGGTAGGGGGGAGGGATTCCCCTTTCTGCTTGGTACATACAGTGTCCTGTCTGGTGCTTGTGGTAGCATCTTGCATTTGGGAACAGCAAGCGAGGAACATTTGTTCCCTGTGGGGAGGCCAGTAGCAAGGTTTGCAGTTGTTGTGGACCCTCGCAGAGCAATATCGCACCCGAGTCATCCTGAGATAGCTGTCCCGGGTAAACATGCTTTCCCTTTGCTGTAGGTGGCGCTCTGTGCTTGAAGCGTAGTCCTACTCGCCGTTATATTTAAATGGGCATGTTTTTGTGAATGCTGTTTCTATCAAAGCACTGATACTTTATAAGTCTGTAAACATTGATATCTGTATGTAGATTTCTATAAAATATATGCAAAGACTTTTCTATTTAGCCCGGAAGGGGGATGTCTCTGTATCAGATACTGCGCAAGAGTCTGACCAGTTCATTGAGTTCCTGGGTGCCCTCCACAACAGAATGAAAGCCAGTTTAGCTGAATGTGATTCCTTTTTCCTCCTGGGGGAGAGAAAGGGAGGGGGAGGAACTTGAGCTGAACATGGCCAGCTTTCCCCAGGAGGAGCTGTCCTGTGTCTTCTCACGTGCCTGCCAGCCCTGTGCTTTCTAGAACTGTTTTACTTGCCCCTAACTGGCCTCAGATGGCTTCGGATGGGAAGACCTAGCCTTTAAACTTAGCCTTCCTTTCTGTTACCTGTCTGAAATGGCTTTAGTGTGCCCCAGGCTTGGCATGCTTGAGCTCTGTAGAAGTGATGGAAGGTAAGGGTTGCTGTCTCCAGCAGCTCCCCTGATGGCCTAGGAGCAAGTGTAGTGCTCTGCAAGCACTTTTGTAGAGCTCTTAACATAAGCAGTGGCCAGTGATGAACTGGGAGAATACTGGAGTGAAAGGAGAAATCTCTGGGGATTCGCAGAATGGGGTAGGGCAGGCGAGTCCTCCCGATGCATCGGGTCGGATTTCCTGCTCAGAGCAGGTCCAGTCAGATCATGTTGCTCCAGGCTGTGTCCAGTCACGTTTGGGGTATCTCCAAGGATGGAGATTCAGCATCATCCCTAGGCAACTTGTTCCAGTGCTTGGTCGCCCTCGTGGTGAGCAAGTTTCTTTGTCTTGAGTCAGAATCTGCAACTTGTCTGTTGCCCCTTGTCTGTCCAGTGTGCCCCTCAAGAAGAGTCTGGCTTTGTTTCCTCCAGTGAGGGAGAGAAGTAGGAGTGAGAAGTGAGGCAAACAGCCCCCCAAAACACAGACCCACCCCCCCACCCACCCCCCTGCCCGCGTACCCCCACCCCATGTAGCATCTTCTCTAGCTTTTCCCCTGTCCTTTGCCAGTAGGTTCCCTTCCTGTTGAACAGTGGCTTGCATGTCCCTTAGCCTTCCTTCTGCTTCCGGTAGCCTTCCAGAAGCCCTTCTTGTTGTCCTTCATCTCTTCCTAGTTTGCCTCCAGCTACGCTGTGGCTTTCCAAAATCCGTCCCTGCGTGCTTGCGCAATGTGTCTCTGTTCCTCCCGGGTATCCCATCTCTGCCTGCGCCTTGGGTGTTCTTCCTTTTTTGCATTTGACCTGGTCAGGAGTTTCCTGTCCATCAGTGCTGGCCTTCTGCTACTTGGGATCAACTCTGTGTTTTGGCACGGACCCTTCTGGTGTCTGGGAGGTGGAGGCTGTTGTCCTTGAAGTTCAAGCAGTTGCCCCGGGCCCCTTTGCCCTCCCGGCCAGTCTCCCGTTGGCTCCTGCCTAGAAGCTCTTCAGGAAGCGGCAGTCTGCTCTGCTGAAGTCCAGCATTGCGATTGTGCTGTTTTGCTCACTTCCCTCAGGTTTTTAAATTCTACAGCTGAATGGTGGCTGCAGCCAAGCGTGCCCTTGACCTTTGCATCCTTGGTCAGTTTTTTCCTTGTCTGTGGACAAGGAGTCCAGCGGAGGGTAGAGACTGGTGCCCCGTCATTCTGCTTTCCCACGTGGGGTGTGAGACGATGTTGCTCCAAGGCTGCTGTCCCCTGGACACCTCCTCGCTGCCCCCTGCCCGCTGCCTGCAGAGTCTGAGAAGCCCGTGCTGGTGTATGTGGTTGCAGGCCTTCCTCGTTGGATTAGCCAACCTGCTAGCAGAGACTCTCTTGCCCGCTCAGTCAAGGAGGCCCTGTCCCTGGGCCAGCAGTCCTTGTTCCTTGTGTTCCTCAGGGAAGGGTCCTGTGGTCATAGCAGCCAAAGCCCTGACTGTGCCACCAGCCCGATGGTGCTAACAGCAGGATGTGTTCGCTCCTATTTGAGCCTTCCTGAGGAGACCACTGCCAGGGCCCCGGGCTCTTCCCCCTGGGTGGTGCTTGATGTGATGGGGAGGAGGCCTGATGAGCCTCATCAGCCTCCCTGGAGCATCGTGGACGTGAGCAGGCAGCGAGCTGCAAGCCACTGGAGACTTCAGGTGAGGTTGGCAAAAGGGTGCCTCTAGCTAGCTGCAAGAGGGGGCTCTGATAACTGCCAGCCTCCTGGCAGCCTTGCCTCGCCTCACCCTTCTGCCGTGCTCTACAAAGAGGACCTTGCCTGTGTACAGGCAGGAGCACCCCACTCTGCTTCGGGGTCTGTTGTACAGATGAGCAGTGTATGTTCTAAGCCTATATTCCACATACAGCAGAAGAGCCCCGTCCTTACTACCCGTGTGCACCAAGTCTTTGCTCTGCAAAGAGAAAATCCTCACCTCCCCGTTTGTGTGCTTCTATCGGCAGAGTGTGCCTGATGTACAGAGAGACCCCCCGCTTCAGCCCCCAGCCTCCCCAGATTTCACATGGGGGTGGGTGGAAAAAGCCCTGCCTCACCTGGCCCGTCTCTGCTCTGTAACCAGCCTACATTCTGCGTCCTGACAGGAAGGTGGTGTGCGGTGCTCTCCATATCTGTTCTCCATACAGCCATTTTATAGTCTGTATGGTGAGAGAAAGTGTTGCCCCACCTCACCCTTCTGTTGTTTTCTGTTCTCTGTACAGCCAGTGTACCCCGTATAAGCAGACCAAAAAGCCTGCCTTGGTGCTATCTTGGTGCTATGACTCGATGGAAGAGACCTGCTTTGCCTGCATACAGTCTATCTACAGATGAAATATAGTCTATATCCAGAGACAAAAGCCTCACCGTCTCTTTTCTGATAGGCAGAGTATATCCTGGTATACGCTACATACTGAGAAAGCAAGCCTGGCTTTGCCTGTCTGTGTGTAGTCTTGAGGAAGACAGTATGTAGTCTGTACAGGGACAGAAAAGCTTCCCCTTGTTGTTGGCGTGTTGTGTGTACGCAGATGGTAGATCCTAGCTGTAGAGGTAGGTGAGGCACTGCTTTTCTATGGATGTGTTTTATATTTAGCCCGTATATTCTCTGTGCAGACAGAAAA
>NW_026114264.1:0-14907 GCF_018139145.2 Gymnogyps californianus | reverse complement strand
ACCCTGTTGTGTATCGCAGGAAAGCACACATAGGGTTAACAGCCCATTTCTACCTTTTCCATCTACAATCGATGCAGGTAGTCACCACGTGTGTGACACTCTCTCCCTCTCTCTCTCTCTCTGAGGAAAATAATGAAGTATTTTATGCTCTTTGTACTATGCTATCCTTTACTGTCACGAAATTAAAAAAGCGGGAGGAAGGGCAACCTATGTAATAGTTTCTCCCTGTAACAGTGATTTTAAAAGCGGTAAACATTGTCGCAGAAGATGAAAAGTACTTGCCTTTCTGCAAGTCTCGCTCGGTAGCTTGCAAGGGTAATAGCTCCTTTTCCCGAGGTGAAGACCCGCTTTTTGTTGCCTGGTGTTCGTGAGGGTACTGAATCCTGTAATACTCTCCTAAACATACCCCAAGAGGGAAGAAAACGCCAAAGTTTACTATATTGGCAGGATTGCTGTTTAGGAAAGAGTGACTAATTCCATATTTACCAGATTGATAGCATGTTTCCTTTATTGCTCTCCCTCTTCCATATCTGCAGCAGTCTTAGGCACCCAGTTAGAAACATCTGTAGGAAATATTTTTAAAGGATTACTAGACAGCTATACAAAGACCTTCAACAATTCTTAATAATCAAATACCATCATGAATTTCATTTTGGTCACGTTTGGTTTTTTCCTGACTGCAACCTCTGCTTCTGGACAGAAAAATGATTCCTTAATATTAGGTATTTCCAAGTGCGATGGAATTGCAGTTACAATGCTTATTAAGAAGCTAATGTTTCTCGGTTTAAAATGATTCAAAACCATCTTCAGTACTCATTTTCAAAATGATCCTTCTTTTACACCCAAAAGGAAATCTTCTGATTAAACACGTCACCAGGGAGTGCTTGTCACAAACCCTCTGCCCAAAGTTACTATCCCGTAATGTCTGCCAGCAGAGCTGGTGAAGCGAGTGCTCCTTATCTGTCTCGCTTAAGGCTACTAAGATTAGCAAAGCCCTACTTTTTGTATTGTTTAAGTTAATGTGGCTTACTCAGGCTGAAACCGAGTTAGGAAGCACTAACAGGCAGCCCTGGCAGCCAACCTGAAGGGCCGGGGGAAAGTGAAAAGCAGCTTGGGGCTGCCTGAGAACTAGCACGGTAATTTGCGGAGTGCACACATGAGGGAAGGGCGTTCTCTCCCTTTCACTCTCTGGGAATGTGCAATTCATTCTGTCCTCTCGAAGTGAGATACAGTCAACAGTTTAACGACATTTAAAAACATAATAAAAAAACCCTAAAAGATATAACTATATACACGTACACATTCAGTTAAACTAGTGAAGAGTTTTGTATGGATTCTCTTTGCTAGATTTAAGACAAACTTTCTGATGGCCATCTGAATTGTGGGTCACATCATCTCAACTGTGGATCACATTTTCCACTCTACTTAATGAAAAAGAGGTATGCGAATTATACCACTGTTGAAATACACAGCTAGGCGTTTCACAGGAGTTAGAAAATGTTGCCTCACTCACGCCTGGTGACTACCAGTTCCAATATTTTGGGGATTAGCTGGAAGCTCTTTCAAAAACTGGTCAACAACTCTTTTCTAAAAATGTAATGGTCATTATCAGAAATCAGTTGTGAAGTGCATTGCAAGAGTCGGAAAAACCCCTTGTACTTCCTTGTACAAGAAAGAGAAAAACTGTTTACAGTTCTCTTCATCGTCCTCTCCATCGTCCTCTTCCTCCTGTTCGTCGCTGAGGTTTATAATCAGTGGAGGGTGAATTGGTAGTAAAATATGCTGTGGATTTCTGAGTGATTCTGGACGATGGGCTGGATGCGGAATCCCTTCTCGGACACCCTGTTGTAATGGGGCATCTGCAGCAAAGAACATCACATGTATTTTGTTAGGAGGGAACTAGACTATCGAATGCAGGTTCAGAGCAGCAGGTATAGTTTTGCAATCATGATCATACTGAAGGAATCCTTAAATAGACAGATTGTGCCTTTTAGGAAGCCTCTTCTGCGGAGGTTGGCAAAAGAGCATCTTCCAGCTCCAGAAAGTACGAGAAAACACGGGTACTGGCTCCTCTGAATGCCTCATCCGTCCCTGCTGAAGAGCGCCTTTTGAAAAGAGGAACATTTGGATCATTCTACGCTCTTTAAAAAAGGCTGGATCTCTCTTCCAGCTGGTGGATAGATTAATTGGAGTCAGTAACCTTCTTTCTTCCGGTGCCTTTTAAGAGGTGTACAACATAGGGAAACATGGGATTAGTAATACCTGGGCTGAAGTGAGTAAATGGGTTTAGGACCCCACCTGTGGAAATACTTTAAACATGCTGAATAATAGGCAGGCCTGTGTCGCTCCCCATGGCATCCCCTTTGAAGAACTTGCAATGCTAAGCACAGGATTGCCCATTTGGAGCTGGCAGACCTTTTTTTTCTATCAAAATTTTCTGAATCACAACTCTCTTTCCCAAGTACAAAATGTAGATTTTGAGAAAGAATACGGAGTTCATGAAATAATTCACACTTCATGAGAAGAAAATCAGAAAAGATATTGTTTTCCTTAGAAATGTATATCTCCCCATAATGTTTGCAGCAAAACTATTTCAGTACTGGGATAGCATTTTCTGAGCATGAGGAAATGCAACGGACTGAAAATAAAAACGGTGCAAAAAGGTGAGTCTGTCTGTATTGTTCAAGCTGACCAGTTTGCAGCTATAGATACAATCGGGGTTCTGTGCATTGTATTAAAAATACTGAGTTGGCTATTGTTTCCAGTTTTAAAGAAATGAGATGAAGCATGGGCATCTTCTTTTATTCCAGCTGTTGCATCTCTGACAAGTCATGCTGACTTGCTCTCGCTCCTGCTTCCGCCCGATTTCTGACACCTGCCTTGGTTCCCTGCCCTGGACTCTTACCCTGTTCCAGGTTCCAGCTGTCTACCAGGACTCCTGGTAGACAAGAGCTCCTCTTAGAAAGGACTGAGGAAAAAAACCCAACTTAGAAGGGTGGTTTTTTCCATCAATAATCTGATTTTCAGATTGTACTGCCTTGCAAACTATGACTGTACTTCAACAGCCTGCATGCGATAATGTTCAAGCCTGAAAAATTTATTCGAAACGATGAACTGGAAGTGCACCTGCACACACAGCCCTGTAATCTGATGTTGTCTACAGAAAGGGTGTCTCATCCATAGGACAAGTTGGGCTCTATCAACAGATACTGCTACTCGTGGCCCTGCCACCCTCCTCCCCCACCACACACACTACTTTTCATTTCTCTTAAACGATTACCTGCCTACTGACCCTTTTCACTACTAGAGAGATTTCATCTAGCAAATACCCAAGTAAAGCAACATTTTTACTCCATGCGTCTCGGCGACCTGCGTTGCCATTTGCGACTTCCTCTGTCATGTCACTGATAGTTAGGAAGATCCGTAACGTGACAGCTAAAAAAATGCATGTGGCAGCCCTATTCCAATGCCAATACAATGCCTTTCTTTGCCTTCAACTTGCTGGGATAGCAGATCATACCTGATTGATTTGCCGTGGTACGGTTCCTGACCT
Organism: Gymnogyps californianus; assembly: GCF_018139145.2. Taxonomy (NCBI): domain Eukaryota; kingdom Metazoa; phylum Chordata; class Aves; order Accipitriformes; family Cathartidae; genus Gymnogyps; species Gymnogyps californianus. Next base: position 11,354 of record NW_026114264.1, on the reverse strand, counting down.
TAATGTATGTTACGTAAGCACTGGAAGGACGTTTTCGCGTACTGACTTACTCTAGTGAACAACTTGTTGAGAAAATATTTTTACTCACTAGGTGGCAAAAAAAAGTCCATTTATAATCCGAGGTCTGCTATGATGGAATGCGCAGTGGATCCTCATGCATCCTATGGGTTGTCTTTCCAGAAACAGGCGATGTTACTGTACTTCTGCTGCAGGAGAAAACAGTTTTCGGCTCTTGTAATTGTAACAATCAAAATGGACTCAATGGATTAGCACACCGGTGTACTGCTGTTGAACGTACGACTAAGGTTTTGCGACCACGTTCTGCTGTTTTAGAAGTTATTTAAAGTTACCTTTAAGTATCTAAGCTCCAGATAACTCTAGAGCTATTTTGAGTATCGTTGAATTTCAAAACAAGGAAAAAAACATCTTTTGTTGCAATTCCCATGGGAAAACATCAACTCGGCAGAAGAAAGTCACTTTTGTTTTCAGACTAAACAATGTGCTTGAGGGACTTGCTCCTTTCTGCCTTTATTTCCATATCTCTAAATCTGCCAAACAGATGCGAACATCTCCCCCCTCTCCATAATGAGGACGCAGCATCACAGCCAAGAGGTTTTTTCACGGTGACAGGACTCTGCCCCTGGAACCCTCATGAGGAAAATGACTTTGGGGGTAAGCCACACTAGCTTCCCAGACCCTAGTGGTTGCCTTAAATGTGAATCTCCTCTTTTGAAACGCTTTGGTTTTAATTAATGGGGGAGATGATACAGTAGTCCATGTATAACAGTATTACGGTGACAAACATTTGCAAGTTACTGCAAATATTCCGGATTTGATGTTCTGAGACTGCTGTCGTTACACTGCTCACACCGTCTCCCAGCTGTTTTTAGAGATGACAAACAAAAGCCTAACGGGACAAAAAGAATATCTACGTGGATGTGTTTAATTATTTGTTTAATTATTGCTCCTTTACTCATACATCTATTCCCACTGCGGCTCTCCCTCTATTGATCAAGGTGTCGCCAGCTAGAAAGTCTGCACAATATTGCAGAGCGCACACTTTCACAATGAGAGTCGCTTTTGTTAGTCAGACTTAAAAATGATTTTTCTGTCTCTCTGCCTTTGTTAAAGTTTACAGATTTCAGCATCATCTCTGATCATGCAATTCACTGATCCTTATAACCCTGACGTATCTGCCTCAAGCACACGATAAGCTCGTAGTTCCAAAGAGGCAAGTGCTCGTGACCGATACCCTGAATACGTAAACTCAGGTTTCCATCCCGGATGTGAACTGCATCCCAGCTGAGAGCTGTAAATGCCGGTTGCCGGTTCCTTCTGGATGTGTAAGTTTTTAAAGGAAACAAAGTCACACTTGAAAATATTGGAGTATTGGAAGGTGAGTTTTCACCCAGGTCCAGACATTAACAGCTGGGTCTAGGAGCAGCATCTCCAAAGCACGCCACTTTGGACTGTAGCCAGTACAACTGGGCCGTCCCCTGAGACAGGCTGGGGTCTGGAGCCCAAGCCCATCTCCCAGGCATTTAACGCCTAAATCCCCGGGGCTGAAATGGATGCGATAACAAAGAGCGCTACACCCACCCCTGGATTCTCCCCAGGTGGAAGAGAAATACTTCTTTGAAGGGCAAACCCATTTTGAAAGACTTTGTTTGAAATAACTGATTGTGCAGAAATGCAGGTAGTCGCTATAAGCAGAAATTATAAACGTGGCCTGTGTATTCAGAATCATATAATGCTGGTTCAAGAAGAAAGTGAGGAGTGATCTCGATGCGCGCTTTTTAACTTATGTGGTCCTTGAGTATCTGAGCCCAGTTCACAGGAGAAATTTCCATAGTTTAGATGAGCAGTAGCTGACCACTTCCGAAAATCGGGAATTTCATCTACAGATGCTGCCATCACCCAGACAGAGTGACACATCAGCTTCTAACTTCACCTAGTAAGCCTCCCTTTCGGCACGGCTATATCAAGACAATCAAGGATACAAACCACTCTAAAATCTACAGCATTTACCTGTGCATAGGGGGAATACAAATGGAAAACGCGGTCATTCCCAGCTGCTGCCATTTTCGCCTCTTGCCGCTCTTCCTCTGCTCTCTTAATAGAAGCAGAACATACATGAAAACGTTAAAGCCGTCAACTGTCAGGCAAATCGTACTCTTATGCTGAAAGCAGGAGTTTTCTTTCAAAAACTGGGCCTTGAGAACCTTAGCTCTGCTGCGTTTTTGAAACAAAACTCCAACTGACAGCGAAATATACTTGAACCAAGGAGCTGGTACCTTCTCTGGGCTTGCTGCACTGATGGAGGCAGTCGCCAGCCGCTATAGAATGTTACATTTCCACGGTTGCCAAGCGCTCCTCCGGCTCGTGACATCAGCATGATGGCGCTCTGTGACCTGTCCAGCTTGACATCTTCCTTTATCTCCATGTTTCAGAGCAAAGTACAGAAAACGGGACCGTTTCAGAGAGTCTCCCATTCCGGTGTTTGTTCAACGTAAAAGGGAACAAACCCATCTGGCGGGGCTTAAGTAAGACCAACTTCTTGCCGTAGGAACTGGGGTCTTGGAAACAAATCTTTGCTACCACAAAGACAAATCTTATTCTTGGACTATTTTGTCACCCCAATCCTTGTGCCCCGTGTGTTTCTTCCGGTAGGTACCTCTTTCTTTGGATTGAGAAGCTTGCTGCTTCCCGGTAGTCCACTGCCAGCTGTTAACTGCTTCCGTTGTTGGGGTTCATTGCTTTTTCGTGCTTCCACGCTGTCCACATGCCACAGCTCAAGCAGAAAGAACAGCGTACACTTGGGTCCCTCGTTAACACCTCTGTTCCCATTCAGGTCCCAGGCTGCCTCTGAACAAAAGTATCTGGGCGGGGGAATGAAGTTTCAGCCCTGGAAAATGGTAAGGCATACTGTTATCCCCAGGACACGGGGTCCCATTTCCAACACTGAGTGACATCGGTGACTTGGAGGTGAACGCTTCAGAGCGCTGTTAGATCAAAACCTGGGAACTTTTCAAGTAGAGCATAAAAGGAAGCGCAGAAAGGAGAAGGAGCCGCGACCTCAACAGAGAAGGATGCCATCGCTTAAAGAGTCATAAGGATACAGGTGAAGCCAAAGAGAAGGGCGGTAGATACGAGGCGGAGTTCAAGAAAGAGGACTAGTGGTTCCTAGCACCACCAGAAGTGCATGGGACTGGTGGTTCCTTGGGAAAAAAAAAACCCCAAACCAGCACCACTGGCCTGGACGGACTAATCGCCAGAGCAGACCTGTACTGTCCGCCATCGGGCTGCCAGCGGGAAGGGTGACAGATGTGTACATGAAAAGCAGGTGCCAGTGACTGCATGGGCACCAGTGGTACAAGGCTGGCTCCGCGGTGGTTACGCCCAAGCTGGGGAAGAAGCACGAAGACATGGAAAGGACTGCAAGTCTTCTTGACTTCTAGGAGCCCGTCAATTTGTTTGCAACTCGAGATGGCCCGAAGAGTAACTGCAAAGGAACGACCGCGTGCCTGACCACGGGGACTTTGTCCCTGGAATAAAGCGATTTCTAGAGGTGATGACTTCACCGAAGTAGAGAATGAAGCTGCTCCCTGGGATCAAGGTGGGGAGCACCGGTGAGAGCTGCGAACAGCGAAACGATGTGAAAAGGCTCCCAGAGTTCTGTAAGCCCTCCAGCTGACTGGGGCACCCAGAGGGGAAGGACAATTCAGGAAAGCAGGTGAGGGCCATGAATAATGAACTGTCAGTGGGCAGGAGCAGCCATGGGAAGGAAGTGTTCACGCTGCCCAGAGGTCCCCCTGCAGCCCACAGAGGTCCACGGTGGAGCAGATATCCACCTGCAGGCCGTGGAGGAGCCCACGCCGGAGCAGGCGGATGTGCCCGAAGGAGGCTGTGGCCCTGTGGGAAGCCCATGCTGGAGCAGGCTCCTGGCAGGGCCTGTGACCCCGTGGAGAGAGGAGCCCACGGTGGAGCAGGTTTGCTGGCAGGACCTGTGACCCGCCACGCTGGAGCAGGTTGTGAAGAACTGCAGCCCGTGGGAAGGCCTCACGTTGGAGGAGTTCGTGGAGGACTGTCTCCCGTGGAGGGAGCCCACGCTGGAGCAGGGGAAGAGCTGGGAGGAGAGGAGAGCGCAGAGACAAGGTGTGATGAACTGACCGCAGCCCCCATTCCCCGTCCCCCTGCGCCCGCTCGGGGGGAGGAGGTAGAGGAAAATCAGGAGTGAAGTTGAGCCCGGGAAGAAGGGCGGGCTCGGGGGAAGGTGTTTGAAGAGTCAGGTTTTCTTTCTCATTCCCCTACTCGGATGTGCTCGGTAATAAATTCAGATCATTTGCCCGCGTCGAGTCTGTTTTGCCCGTGACGGTAATGGGTGAGTGCTGTCTCCCTGTCCTGCTCTCGACCCACGAGCCTTTCCTTGCATCTTCTCTCCCCTGCCCAGCTGAGGAGGGGAGCGATGGAGCGGCTTTGGTGGGCGCCTGGCGTCCAGCCGGGCTCAAAGCCAGCCCAGCTTCGAGGGCTGTCCACCGAGGCAGAGAGCCTGGGTACCAGCAGGAGGCAGCTGTCCTGACGGGGGCAAAGCCAGGCCCAGAGAGGTCCCCGCAGCCTGGGGACAGGGCATCCATGCCCCAGGCCCGGGCGTGGGGCACCCCGGAAAGCAGCAAAGCCAGCCTGAGGAAAGGCTGCCAGGCCAGGGCAGCCGCCGCTGTGGAAAGCGGAGCTGCCCCAGGCCCGCGGCCGGGCTGGGCGGCGGGAGAGCGGCGGAGCCACCGCCCTGGCTGCGGGCTGCTGGAGAGAGGCGCCCGCGCCCCGGCCCGCCGTCCCCGGCGCACAGGTGCGTCGCGGGGCTCCTGCCGGGCGGGCGGCGCCGGACTCCAGTTGCCGTGGCGCAGGGCGGGCGCGGGGCGGCGCAGGCGCAGCTGCGGCTGGGCGCTGGGCGCTGGGCGCTGGGCCGGCGGCGGGAGCGGGCGGCCGGGGCCATGAGGCGGCGGGGCGCGGTGCAGCGGCAGGTGCGGTGTCTGTTGGTGACCGAGGGGAAGGAGGAGCCGTCGTCCAAGCGGGAGCGCCAGGTGGCCGGGGCGGCACGGGGCCGGGCGGGCGGGGGCGGGAGGGAGGCAGGCGGGGCCGCAGTGCCCGCGGCGGGGCCGGGGCCGGGAACGGAGCCGGGCCCCGGGGGAGTGGCGGAGCGGGGGGAGAGGCGGCAGCACCGACCATGTCAGAGCCGCCCGTGCCGTGGCGTCCCGTGCCGCCTGCGGGGAGGGGGACACGCGAGTGGCGAGAGGTTTCGCTGCAGATGTGGAGCCAAGTGCACGGCAGAGGTTTGCATAGGGCTCACACCCCCCCCCCCCCAGCCCCGTGCCCCTTAAATGGGGCAAGAAAGGTCGTTTGGGAGGCGTTTGAGCTCTGTCCCGCTCTTTTCCTGGCAAGTGCATCCAGGTGTTCACCCTGATGTTGCGTTTGCTTTTTCTAAGTGTCCGGGAACAGTGGGGGCAAGGAGTGAGGCCCCCCCAACGTGACCGCCCTGGGAGCTAGTGTAAAGGAATGGAGCCCAATGCGAGTGCTTTCTTCCCGAGATGTAAAAGGCAGTGTTGGGACAGGTTGGGGTGGCATTCAGCTGTCTAGGTGCAGACCTCCACCTTGTGTTTCCCGCTTTTAGTGGCAGCACCTACTGCTGTCGGCTGCAGGGTGACCTTGAGTGCGTGTGGGTGACTTTCTCGCGTTGGTGTTTGCCTTCAGGATGGAAGAGCTGAAATGATTGCCAGAACGGCAGTACCTTCATTGTCCCAAGTCTGAGTAGCACCACCATCTTGATAACGGTCATGTAAGGGTCCCTCCCTGGGCTGGTTGTGGCTGGGGTAGAGTTCCTTTTCTCGGTAGTAGGTAGTGTGGGGCTCTGCTTTGGCTTTGTGCTGGCCAGAGTGTTGATAATGCAGCCATGTCATGCTGCATGTCAACACGGTGCTGTTGACTTTCAGCTCCAAACTGCAAGCTTGGAGCAGCTAGTCACGATGCGTTTCTGTTGCCATCGTAATAGAGGAAGACACGTGTCGAAATTTTGTAGCGTTGGACTGGAACCCTTCCAGTTTATATGCCCTATGTAAAGTGGAAGGCCAAGTCATCTCTCAATCCTAGTGGAGAACGGAAAAGAGGGAGAGAGTTTGCAATGGGATTGCCTTTGTTCTTTTTGTCTCAGAGCATTTTCCAGACTGTCACGTCTTGAAGAAGCAATGGTGTGTTTCGATAGGATTAGAAGTCGGCAATAGAATGTAGAATACTGGACGTAGAGAGGCCAGCTGTAAGGAGCAAGAATCGGTATGAGAACAAGGCAGTAACGTGGCCACGATGAGGGCTGAAAAGACCTGTCTTCTTTTCAGCCCTTTAAAGTTTTGGCAACTGCAACTCTAACTGGAAGGGCGTTAGAGGCAGGCATAGGCAATGCAATTCCTACGGAAAAGGTGGACGGCACCTGCTGTTAGGTAACTGCCTAGAAAGGTAATAAGGAAGATCCATGTGCAGATTTCTCCTGTTGACTAGAAGCCTTGTTTTACTTTCTGTAGTGGCAAATGAGAATTCCTCTCTTGCCTTTTATGTAGTTGATTTCAGTGGTGTGCAGGGTATGGTTGCCTCAGTAAACTGCTGGTTTTATCCCTCTGGAAACTCTGGGGAGCATTTGATCACAGGAAGCACCGATCCCTTTCCGTTCATCTGATTCCGGTCAAGAGTAGTTAACAGCTCGCCGGAATTGTTACTATCTCATTGAGCCATGTATTCTTTGTGTAATCATCGAATCTTAGAATCCTTGAGTTGGAAAAAGACCCTTAAGGTCATCGAGTCCAGCCGTGAGTACCTAGCACTGCCAAGCTCACCACTAAGCCATGTCCCTAAGCCGTGTCCGCACGTCTTTTCGATACCTCCAGGGATGGTGACTCAACCGCTTCCCTGGGCAGCCTATTCCAGGGCTTGACAACCCTTTCGGTGAAGACGTTTCTCCTCACGTCCAATCCAGACCTCCCCTGGCACAAGTTGAGGCCGTTTCCTCTCGTCCTGTCACTTGTTCCCTGGGAGAAGAGACCGACCCCCACCTGGCTACAACCTCCTTTCAGGTAGTTGTAGAGAGCGGTAAGGTCTCCCCTCAGCCTCCTTTTCTCCAGGCTAAACAACCCCCGTTCCCTCAGCCGCGGCCCGGCCCGGCCCAGCCTGCGCCCGCTCAGGCTAACTGTGTTGTGGCTCACTCCCTCCTCCGTGGCAGGGCGCTGCCGGTTATGGAGAGGGGGTGTAGGAATCGGAGAGAGGAAGACGTTCTGTTGATTTGAGGTGCAGAGTTTTCTGCAGATAACTTGAAGTTGAAAGATGAGTTCACACAAGGCAGACTTTTATGCTGGTCAGTTCAATGTAGTCAAAGCTCAGTGGAATTTATTTGAACTAATTACAGTCCTGTTACAAGCAAGGGAAATACTGTACATAAAATAGAAGACATCGTTATTTTTATTAGGTACATTTCTTCTACGTTTATGAAAATACAAACACTATTTTTAAACAGAGATTTCCATTTTTGTCACTTTTGAAACGTTCCTGTGTACTTCCTACATGTTATTTTTGGAATTTGCAATCTTATCATCTTTGGATCTCCGCTTGATAATTTCCTTATTTGAATTTAGATTTTTCTTGTCAGGTGAAGTACTGGCTTCATCTCTTTCTCCTGTCTACGTATCGTTCTCCCTTTCTGTTCACTTCCATGTCTTCCTGGCTCTGCTGTCAAAAGAGATATACAGAACGTTTGGTGCATAGTTTATTGGAGTAAAACTATGTGCTCTTTGAGAAACAATTTAAGCAGTAAACTTTCAACGCTTCCAGAAGCAACAGAAATAAAAATATTTCCTCCTAATGTAATTCACCCAGGTTTCAAAATGTTCCGTTCAAGTCTTTTCCCTCTGAAAACCTTCCCAAGCGGATGTTTGAGAACGGTGCGGGACTTGCACGAAAGAAACCAAAGATGGTAGCAAGCCTGGCGAGGGATTCCAGGAGGTGGTTTTAGGTGCTTTGCACCCGTGTGGTGCCTCAACAGCATTTGCATCTCAGACGGGAATCAAAAGGGCCTAATGCTGCGTACGGAACTGCCCTGGGTAAAGTCACAGGAGTGCTGACAACTGGGCCACCTGGAGGGCTTTGAAACTCCAGCTCACAAAGTTGCACTTTTCGGAGCCCCCCCCCGCTTTGGGCTCATCTCCTGGAGCAGGCTCGTAGTCTCCAAAAAACCAAGGAGACCGCTTGGAAGAAGTGTTAGTGAGCATCTTCTATGGAAGAAAGTAGCAGTAAAAGGGAAAAGAAAGTGCCCGGGAAAGAAAGGGCAGTGCTCAGGCAGCCTTCCAACTTACCTCTTTGCCCTTTCAGGGAAGCGCTTTCATAGCAAGCTAGAAGGCTAAGCTTGCAAGAACTACGAGGACGCTCTGCTAGTCCATGTTTTGAACTGTGCAACTGCAGAGCAAAGTCCCTGTTAGGTCCGTGGGGGGACAGGGAGAGATGGGAGGTAAGAAGGAGATGTCGCACTGAAGCACAGACTGCAGACTAAAGGTTGGGCCCTGCCTCCGAGGGACACGAGAGAGAGGTTCTAATCTCTGCTTTCAGGACAGCTGTAAAATGTATTAACGCGGTCCTTAGGGTATCTTGTGAATGTTTTGTAGCCTGAGCCCTTTTATGAATTTGGACCTCGGCTGATCATCGCTCACCTACTGCAGGTGCTTCACGAGCAATCAAACGAGAGACAAATAGATCCCGCTCGTATAGTCTCTGCTGTGCTTTGTCCAGTGCAACAAGCCAAAACCCGCTTCTTGTAGCTCCTCACTTAAAGGCAGGTACGTGTTTTGCTTTCGTATCGGTAATATTGTGGAAAATGAGAAATCACGGCTTAGTTATACAGGCAAAATGACGTGTGCCTGCACAACAAAACGAAAACTCTTACCTGCTCTTTCAGACTACTCAGCATTCGCTTAGAATCTTGCGGGTTTTGGTTGGTTTTAAGTTTAAGAGCAGCTTTTACGTTTTCTAGGTGGGCGAGGGAACATGTCACTTTTACTGAAGAGACCGAATTGTAAAAATTTCTATCAAACAGTTACCTGAACGGTTGTTTTAGAGAACGTTTTTGCACGTGATTTTCGTTTCCTCCAAGTCGGTGCATTGTAAGATCCTGAAGTATATTTGTCTGTAGAAAAAACATAACACGTTGTTTCTTAGGTTGAGCTCCCGTTTCAGGAAAGACTCTCTTCGCCTGATATGTGAATTAGATCCTACATTAGCTGAAGTATCAGTGAATGCATCGGGCGAATCCTACACCATCTCTGAAAGACAAGCTAGCATTAAATACAGACTTTCTCTCTAGGACCTCCAAGATCATTTGTAATCTTGGAGCGTTTCCGCGAGGCTCACCAGATCTTCCCAATGAGGCGATTCTGCCACGGACATCCTTGACTTGAACAAAGTGAACGTTCCTGTGTTGAAAGTCTTCCCAAAGGCATCAGCTGCTTTTAGATTAAACTAATCCATAAGCCAATCTCCTGTTTTAGCCCTGCTTGTGAAAGCACTAGATGCAAGGCAGGATTATGTTTTTGTGCTAGAGAGTTGATTTGGCATCCGAGTAAGCTGCCTAACGACTAACCATTTTCTGTAAAATTTGGTTCAAAGTTAGTATTACTAATACGCTTGTTTTCTGCTAATTGCAGCTGAATTCCATTAACTCAAATTATGAATTCCACAGTAATCCTGACTGTTTCAGTTTATACACAACATGTAAGTATTACCATAGTTTTCGGTTTGGGTCCAAAATCTTCTGTTTGTGTCAAGCTGATTCTTTTGTTTGGAGCATTTCTGGCCATATGGCTCAGGTGCTGCTGGAAAGAAAGGTAGCGAGAATGGTAACGGTTGCTCTTATGACAACAATGCTGATCACTTTTCTTTTTTTTTTTTTTTTAAAGCTGCTGTAAATAGTGGGCATCAGTATCTTGGTGCACGTCGGCACATCTTTGCATTCATCCCTCTTTGCTGGCAGAGAAATGAATTCCTGCTATGAAGGCGGCTAAATTACTGTTCGTGAATGTTCTGACTCATTTCTGTCTGTGGATACTGCCTCAATCTGTGCTGGATCGAATTTACTCCTGCCCGTATTTAGGCGTAAATAACTTAATATTCCCCTGCAGGGGCAAACCCGAAAGCAGCACGATACAGACAGGTATCTTGGAGGCATCTTAAGGATCCTGGGTAAGCAGGAACCCACCTGTAGATCCATTGAACTTTGGTTCTTGGTTGACGGTGACAGTACGGTAGACGACATATGCTGATCTTCGAGGTTCTGAAGAATTGAAGTCAGTCTTTCTTCCAGCTTCTCTGACGTAAGGAAGAGAAGCAGCAGTTTGATCACCCTGACTTTGACCCCTTTGTTGGTAACTTGGTTTTACTTTGGGGTCTGAAGTGTGAATTCCTACAAGTGAAAAAACAAAGGTAGCCAAAAATGGTGTGCTGTTACTCACAATTTGACCTATGGCAGGAGACTGGAGGCTGGAAGACAAGACGAAAAAAATGTTCTTTGTGGCTAGTCCAATCCACATATGGATTGTCCAGATTTGACACGAAGAACAGAAATGAACTAGGTAGTGCTACATCATCTAACAGTTTAGTAAAGCAAAAGGAATAAGCCAAGTGTTTTCTCCAAATACCTTTGCCTGTTACTGTATTGGGTGAATTTCTTGGCTCCTCAGACATCCACTTCTTCTTCTTCTTGACTTCTGTACAGGGACGGTTCTTCACCAGCTCCGCGTGGTTTGTTTCTGAGGGATTGAAATAACACATATCATACTTAGTTTTTATAAAGCACGCAAAATTTTCTTATCCAAAAATGCCGTGGTGTTTTGAAAACCTCATCTCCCACTTCATACACAGGTCTTCTTGGGTGGAACATGGTTCCTCAGTCACGTCAGTGATAACAGTTTACAGCATGGGCCCACACATAGTTTTAACAGCCAAACTGGCATTGCTGACATGGTGGCAAACAGCGTTGCAGAAATACCCATGAATGGCTGGAGATTCAACGTTACTGGATTAGCTTTACCTCCAATGTCAACATACATAAGGGCTAAGGTATACTACTAGAGACGTGTCTTTTTTAGAACTCCACAGAACCGTTTCTTTTCCAAAATTAAGCAGGAAACTATCAGTTGGAGTCAGCATGAGGAATTTTTTTCCAGTATAATCCTAAAAGCAGCAGAATCAAACAGTGCTGATGTTTATGATCAACAGTGCTAAACCATGAGAAAGAGTCTTTAGAACATAAAGAGCAAAGAATAACTCAAATATAA
>NW_026114263.1:0-2000 GCF_018139145.2 Gymnogyps californianus | reverse complement strand
CTGGCCTCCTCCTCACTGCACCCTCTGCCCCCACGTCCCGGAGCTCTGCTCTCCTACCGGTTCGCACTGCCCGGTGCAGCCTCGCTGCGGCAGCACCCAAATCCCTCCTCCTGCATGGAGTCACGGCTTGGTGCTGCTCTCTGCATCACCCTAGGTCGTAGCCTGCCAAGCAGGAGCCCCAAGAAGTTCAACATGGGGAAGCACAAGTCCTGCACCTGGGAGGGACAACGCCAGGCACCAGCACATGTGGTGGGCTGCCCGGCTGGAAAGCAGCCAGGGAAAGGTGACCATGCTGCCGCCCTTGAGCACAGGCTTTCTTCCCGCTCTTCCAGATCCAGCCTTGGTGCTGGCATTTCTTCTCCTCCGGTTGGAAAGGACCCATCTCCGGCAGATGCCCGGCAGATGGATGCCAAGCGGCTGAAGACACTGGGTTTGTCTAGTTTGGAGCAGGTCCAGAGCAGGCCCGCAAAAATGGTCAGAGGGCTGGAACACCTCTCCTATGATAAAAGGCGGAGAGAGCTGCGGTTGTTCAGCCTGGAGAGAGGCGGCTCTGGGAAGACCTTATTGTGGCCTTTTAATACATACGTAGGGACTTACAAGAAAGACTTATCAGAAAGAGAGAGACTTTTTACGACGGCCTGTAGTGACAGGACAAGGGCAATGGTTTTAAATGGAAAAAAGGGTAGGTTTAGATTGGACATAAGGATCAAACTTTTACAATGAGGGTGGTAAGACACTGCAAGAGGTTGCCCAGAGAGGTTGTGGATGCCCCCACCTCTGGAAGTGCTTAAGGTCAAGTTGGACGGGCGTTGAGCAACCTGATCTAGTGAAAGACGTTCCTGTCCACGGCAAGGGGATTAGACTAGATCATCTTTAAGCTCCCTTCCCAGCCCAAACCACTCTGTGATTCTGAGATTCTAGGACTGGAGGAAAGCAAACACCTCTCCTATCTTCCAAAAGGGCGAGAAGGAAGGAACTAGGGAACGACAAGCTGGCAGCATCTCCTGGATCCCTGAGAAGTGCTTGAACAACTGATGCAGGAAACCATTTCCAGGCACATGATGGACAAGAGAGGATCAGGAGTAGTCAGCATGGATTCCCCAAGGGAAGTCATGCTGGAGAAAACCAGCAGCTTTCTACCATGAAATGACTGACTTGGTAGGTGAGGGAAAAGGAGTGGATATGGTCTACCCTGACTTCAGTAAGGCTTTTGACATTGTCTTCCTTAAGGTCCTCATAGAGAAGCTGTTGAAGTATGGCTGGCTGAGCAATAGTGAAGTGGATTGAAAAATGGTTGCATGGCAGAGCTCAGAGAGGGGTGATCCACGGCACAAAAGCCTTGTTGGAGGCTGCTAACTAGTGGCCACCAGTACGTGCTGGGGGCTGCCTGGTTAGCATTGGTGTAGCCTCACCTTGAGTACTGGTGCAGTTCTGGGCCCCACATTTAAGAAGGATGTTAGTACTTGAATGCATCCAGAGGAGGGCAACAAAGATAGTGGAAGGGCTGGAAGGCATGTCCTAGGAGGAGCGGCTGAGGACACTGCGTTCGGATTTCACCGAGTCCCTGAGCAACGGGTTCTGATGTCACCAAGTCCCCAGGCAACGGGTTCTGTTGTCACCGACGGACGGACTGAGACTCCTCCAAGCGCCAGGCTGTGATGTCACTAGCGATGGATTGTGACGTCCCCAAGCCATGATTGTGACCAGCGTCCCTCGCTGCTCATATTCAGGCGCCGAGTCTCACCCAGCTGGCTCGTGCCCGCACTCCAGCTGAGCGAGTTCGTGAGGTTTGGAGTGTTGAGCGAGGCCTTTGGTGCCGGTGTCGTGCTCGGGAGTTGTTTCTGGCAGCTCTCAGTGCCCGACCCCGGAGCCGTCGAAGATTTTTTTCTCCGGCCCTGCCAGGTTCAGGCAGCCGGAGCACCCAGGAGGCGCGCTCGCAGCAGCAGAGGTGAGCTGGGCGGGAAGCCTCAGCCTGGGGAGCTGGGGGGTTTCCTTCTGGA
>NW_026114262.1:0-3000 GCF_018139145.2 Gymnogyps californianus | reverse complement strand
ATGTAAACATACAGTCATAGTGCTTATCTATACAGTAGGTATACAATATATGCATATATATACACACACAACAAATACTGTATACATATATCTATGTGTACAGCACAGTTTATGTATAGAGCGTCTGTATATATAATTATACCTATAATACATCTTCTGTATGTTCTCATCTACATATACATACACTCTGTCATATACATAGTATATGTATGTGCTGTATGTATTTAGTACAGACTACATATATATTTATAGTGTATACATACAGTATAAGCTATGTACAGTATGCACTATGTATTCTATTTGTATAGTATATAGCATATAAACCACAGACTATATCATTAAAATGCTATGAACAGAGTGTATCCTCTAATGTATGTACTATATTATGCAGCACATGCTATGTTATACAGTTATATAGTACAAATAAGCTATACTATATATCATCTAGCAAATATTGTTCCTACATAAATTTCCTCAATAATATCTAGTGTACATTGCGTATTCTATATTATACATATGGATTGCATATATATGGGAGTATTCTTCGAGAGATGATAGATGCTATATAAGATATATTGCATCTGTGTATTGTTTTTGACTTTATTAAACTGATATACTACATAAAACCTATCTACAACACAATAGACGTGCCATAGATATTATATGCAATATAGACTGTATTGCATATAAGACAATTATATCTTACTGTATAATAAATCAACATAACATGTAATGGGTTTATACTAAATAGTATGCATAGTGTAAGCTTTGATATATTATTTACGTCATTTATTATACCTCATTATATTACGTATTATCTATTACGTTCTGTATTGTATCTTGCTAATGACCTATACTAGACAAACAGAACATAGTATGATGCTATTATCCTATATAGGATGATACCAATATTATGTACTCTATATAGGCATAATACACATATCAGAATATTATAGGACAGAGATTATATACTACATAACATAGACTATTCTGTCGTGTACAGATAAAGTGCCTAAGTTACATACATACTATGTAAAATGGCACTATTATGCTATAGAACATATGTTGTTACATATCATACATTGACTACTAAACAGTATATAGTATCTATGTTATCTATAATATGTGCTCTATAACACAGTATTTGTAGTAGATTGCTGGTATATATTATCTCCATACGAGATGGTACCTGTAGCATATAGGTTACATAATATTTACATACAAGGTATTATATATTTACTTTATATTACAGCCTTTACCCGTGTTGTTTACAGAATGTATAAAAACAAGTTCGATCTAACCCACATTTTTCTATAGAGTACACAGTTTATCTAATTGAATTAGATAGAGTATATGTACAGTATATAATACTACACACTATACCATCTAAAATATATTAACTACACATCATCTGATATAGAGTAAATACAGAATAGAATACATGATGTGGTATATGTAGTGTATATCATACATACTACATATACTGCATACTATATATACTCTACATCTAACATTCTGTATTAGATAGAGTATATACTATCTAAATCACGCATGTTAGATGAATTGTCTTTTATATGTATATAAAAATGCATAAAAGAGAAGGCCAGAGGCGAGGGCGTGGGCAGGAGGAGCCTCCTCGGCTCCTCGGGGTCAACGCCGGTGCCTGGGCTGTCCCTGTCCTTGGCCCGGAGCCTTCCCGGGACGAGCTGCTCCCGGCCCCAGGTTTCCCAGATGCGCGCGAGTTGCCCTGCCGCTCTCCTGCCGCTCTCCTCGGGGCGCCTGCACCGACCCCGAGGACCGTGACGAAGCGCTGCACCACCTGTACGGACACAGACGCACTTGGGGCGCTCACCGCTCAGAAGCCGAACCTCTCCTCATCCCAGTTGCTTTGGCTGGGGGAAAGCGATAATCGCCCTCTCCTCGGCACCTGGCCTCTCCAATTTCCCTTTCCTGTGCAAAAATAAACATAAACCCGCTCTGGTGCGGAGGTGATGTGACTCGCAGGGCAGAGAAGGGAGTTTTAATTTCAGGATGCCCTTTGGATTGCTTCTGGGTTCGTGGGTCTTCGCCGCTCGTTTCGACTGTCTCGCCATTTGATCTTTCTGTGCTCCGTCGTTCTCTGTTTCCGCTTTTATTTCAAAACTAATTTCCTGGCTTGCTAGAGAAGGGGGGGGTGAAAGGAAAAAAAAATTTAAAAATTCAAGTGTAGGCTTACATTTCCCGTCCAGAAGGATGCTTCTAGCGAGCAGGTGCTCAGAAGCTGGTGTGAAACGAGTAGGAGTTGGAAGTACACGACACAGAGCCAGCCGGCTCCTTGGACTCTTGCAAAACCCAGCGACAGTGGCAGCACTGCTTCCCAGGCTTGTGCTGAAAAATATTTATAAAAGCTTGCTCCGTTCTTGCCCGCATTGTGCTACTTTGTGACAGCGAGGTTGTTCTCGCTGGGCTTGGCTTCCTTGCCCTTCTCCATGAGCGCTCAAGTTGTTGACTAAATACCATTTCTAAGGGGTAGAGGGGGCTTTTCTCATCTCTCCTCTGCTGAACGTCATTTCTTTCTGGTCAGAACCAAACTCGATCGCAATCTTCTTTGCTTGGTGGTATCGTTTCCGGGCGAGATGTGTCCAGACACATCGTGGTGGACTATACAACCTATACCGTAAGAGCATTTAGGGTGACCGGGCGCCGTTTCCCCTGCAATCTCACAACGGCCCCGCGATCTTCTTGCGCACGCTTACCTGGCGTCACGAGAGTCCTGCAAAGCTCCTCTAGCACCGCTCTCTCCAAAAGCTTGTTGAACTCGTTGAGACAAGGCTTATTTCAGCTCAGAGCACGAACGCAACCGCTGGGGGCGCGGACCTCCCGCACGCTAGACGAGCTGGATTCGGAGCCGGCTTCGGGCAACGCGTGTCTTCTTCGCATCGGGAGCAACGGGAACGTGAAAATGCTCAGCGGCCAACGCAAACATTAATCCCGCCTTCCAACATCAACCAAGTGCACCTG
>NW_026114261.1:0-3000 GCF_018139145.2 Gymnogyps californianus | reverse complement strand
CCTGTTCTCCAAAGCAGACAAACCCAGAGACCTCAGCCGCTCCTCGCAGGACTTGTTCTCTAGACCCTTCACCAGCTTCGTTGCTCTCCTTTGGACGCGCTCCAGCACCTCAGTGTCTTTCTTGTAGTGAGGGGCCCAAAAGCGAACACAGTATTCGAGGTGCGGCCTCACCAGTGCCGAGTACGGGGGGACGATCACTTCCCTAGTCCTGCTGGCCACACTAGTTCTGATACAAGCCAGGATGCTATTGGTCACCTTCTTGGCCACCTGGGCATGCTGCCGGCTCATATTCAGCCGGCTGTCGACCAACACCCCCAGGTCCTTTTCCGCTGGGCAGCTTTCCAGCCACTCTTCCCGCTCTTGTTACGACGCAAGTGCGGGACCTGGCACGTAGCCTTGCGGAGTCTCGTAGAGTTGGCCTCGGCCCATCGATCCAGCCTGTCCAGATCCCTCTGTAGGGCCTTCCTACCCTCAAGCAGATCAACACTCCCGCCCAACTTGGTGTCGTCTGCAAACTTACTGAGGGTGCACTCGATCCCCTCGCCCAGGTCACTGATAAAGTTATTAAACAGAACTGGCCCCGGTGCTGAGCCCTGGGCAACACCACTTGTGACCGGCCACCAGCCGGATTTAACTCCATTCACCACAACTCTTTGGGCCCGGCCACGCAGCCAGTTTTTGACCCACTACAGAGTACACCCGTGCAAGCCCTGAGCAGCCAGTTTCTCCAGGAGAATGCTGTGGGAAGTGGTGTCAAAGGCTTTACGAAAGCCCAGGTAAACAACATCCACAGCCTCTCGCTCATCTACTAAGCGGGTCACCTTGTCATAGAAGGAGATCAGGTTAGTGAAGCAGGACTTGCATTAAGTACCTCAGCCTTTTCCTCACCCTTTGTCACTATGTTTCCCCCCACATCCAAGAAAGGAGGGAGATTCTCCTTAGCCCTCCTTTTGTTGCTAATGTGTCTATAGAAACTTTTTTATTGTCTTTTACGGCACTAGCCAAATTAACGGGGAGCTCTGTCCTGCCGGGGGGGTTTGTGCTTTGCACGTTGCAGGGGCCGGAGAGCCAGGGGCGATGGGCGTGGCCGGCCGGGCGGGGTGTCGCCGTGGGGCTCTGGCAGCCGTGACATCACAGAGGACAAGTCACAGAGGGGTGTCACCAAGGGTGCCAGCCGGCAGCGCCGCCGCTGCAGTACGGCTCGGGCCAGCGGTGAGTGGGGCAGGCGGGGGGAAGGCTGGGCTGGGCGAGGGCCGGGGCAGAAGCGCCAGCCCCCGGGGGGGTTTCTAAGGCTGGGGCGAGGGCACAGCCGCTGCGGGGAGCGCCTTGGGCAGGGCAGGTGCCGCCCTCGGGGCTGGGCGCAGAGGTGCCCGGGGCTGCCAGCCACGGCGAGTGGCCGGGGAGGGGCTGCGGGGATGTGCCCTCATCCCCGCAGCGCTCACCAACCTTCCCCTTGCTGCCTCCGAGCTCCCTCGTCCCCTCTCCCACCCGTCCCCGGGCCCCTGCGTCTCCTGCCCCCGCTGCCCCAGCCGCCATCTCCCTCCCAGCCAGCCCCGCTGAGCCCCTTCTCTCCCTCCTCCTCCAGGCCATGGCTGTGGGCATCACCCACATCCTGACCGTGCTGAGCATCGTGCAATACGCGCTGAGGGTGGGTGAGCGGAGAGACGCGGCCACGCAAGACCTCCTGCGGCAGCATGAGGAGCAGCAGAGTCGGGAGATGACTTGGCTGCTGGAGGAGATGGAGCAGAGGAGCCAGGAGCCGCGCGGGCTCCTCCAGGAAGGCGTGCTCCTCGCTGCTGGCCAGCACTGGTGGTTTTGGGCCTCTGCCGAAACCCTGCTCATACTGTTTGGGCTCTGCTGGCTGCCCAGGCGGAGGAGCGCTGACTCAAACAGCGGCAGCCAGCAGGGAAGCTCCAGCAGTGCGGAGCGGGAGGGAGAGGAGGATGACTGGGAGGACAAACCAGACCCTTATGACACTCTGGGTCAAGATAAGTCTCTGGATAAGGCGGGGACCTCCACTGCGTTTGCCAAGCCCTTCCC
The DNA here is from genome assembly GCF_018139145.2 of Gymnogyps californianus. Lineage (NCBI taxonomy): Eukaryota > Metazoa > Chordata > Aves > Accipitriformes > Cathartidae > Gymnogyps > Gymnogyps californianus. Next base: position 960 of record NW_026114261.1, on the reverse strand, counting down.
AAGAACACCTTTCTGACGGGGCTGCATCCAGCCGTGGGAGCGGGCAGCGCCTACGAAGACCTGAGCGCCCACAAGGACAACATCATCGACCGCCTGCTGCTCGTGCCCCTGAGACCGCCCATCATCACTTCTTCCACCGGAGCTGGGCAGCGTGGGGAAGATGCCGGCGAGGCACTCCCGCATCCATTTTGAGCGCCTGCCAGAGAACGTGCTGTGCTTCCTCCTCTAGCCCATGATGAGCTGGACAGAAGCCAGGTCCCTGCATCCTGCACAGGCTTTGCACCTGCTCACAGTTGTGATTCTCCTCCTGCCAGGAGTTGCAGGAGGTGTTTACCCTATGTAAAGATACCAATAAATTTTCTTGTTTTAACAAATGCTGTGTCTGCGAGTGTCTGGGCAAGACTTTGTTGGGGAATGTTACCCCTTGGGTCCAGCTCCCCTCTGTAACGAATTTATGAAGTTTGTGCTCGGATTTACATTTGCAGTGGTTACACTTATGCTTAGACGCTTAGCCCCTCCTTATCTTCTCTCTCTTCTCCTGGTGTTCTCGACACCCCCTCCTCCCTGCCTCCTTTCCCATGCCCTAGACCACCTCTGTACTTGCTTCAAAGGATGCTGCTGAAATCAGCTGTTGCATCACTGGGTCTTGCTATTTCTGGTTGCCTGGCATCTGGCTAAGATCAACCCAACACAAGTGGTTACCCTTCTTTTCATCAGGGAAAGAGCACAGAACATACAAACAAAAGCAGTCATATTAGTAACAAGCATAATACTAGTAGGCAGGGATCTCTGAACTTCAGTGATGTGCTGAAAATCTAGAAGAAGTCTCTGTCCCCAAAATGAGAATCAATGGGTTGTGCACTTATTCATATACATATAAGGACTTATTAGAAGATTTTGTCATCTCTTGGGTGCATGCTTGAGCTACATATTAAGTATCTAAACGTTATTTTACTGTGT